>NC_133400.1:45637670-45940700 GCF_047511655.1 Castor canadensis | reverse complement strand
CTGCCACCTGGTTAAAACAACAACAGCTCTGAACACCATTCATGAATTGGCAGAGTTACCTCAGCTCCCAGTTGCAACTTGACCTGTAGACAGAAGGAACAAAATATTACTCACAAGCTAGCTACCTGGTGAGAACACATCAGAATTCCTATTTGTATTCCAGTACCAGGATTGGACTTCTAATAAATAACTCCAGAACTTTTACCAAAATGACTGATCTTTTTGTTAATCCTATACCTGGTGATTTTTTTCTCTGTATTATTAACTTCATCATCACAATTTTATGATCCCTGTTCTCACGCCCTTCACTTTCCCTCTTTTTCCTGTGCTACAAGCCATTGTTCTCCCTCCCAATTTCTCTTTGTGCCCCTTCTCATCCACTCTCTCCCCGTGTCTTCACATCATCCTCTTATCCTTCCACAACCTGTCACCACACTACCACTCCCTCCTACACACAAACCACCTACTGCCGAGCCTACTATACCACTTATACACAAACCCAGCCCCTGCAATCCCTGACTCAAGCACCATCCACTACAACAACAGAAATACACCCAAACATGCACAAGGACCAAAACCCAACAGCTCCACTACCTCTTCCCCAACCCACCCCTTTTCTTACTCCCCCTTTTGAGTACCACCTTTACCAATTACCCAAATTTCTGTATCTAGGCTAATAACCATTACACTCTCCAATTCCCACAGTTTATATATTTTATAACCCAAGGGTTTTCTATTCAATATGTAGACAACTGGTCTGGCATTGACCTGTGAATTTGTTATTGCTAAATTATATCTCCAGGCCATGGGCAGAAAGATCATATCAACCTAGCTATCAAGTAAGTCAGTCACAACACAAGGATTAAATCAAAGGAAAGAAAATAGGCAATTAAAGTCACTAACTAGACTATGAAGAGCATACATTTATTGGGGTAATGTTTACTTGAGGACATGTGACTTTTCTATTTCTGTATGTTCACAACATTTTCCAGGTTAAGAAAGCTGTTTGATCTTATTTCTTTGTTTTTTTTTGTTTTCAGTGAAGTATAAAGTTACTTCCACATTGGTCTACCATTATAGTAAATTAATTTTATGGCATGAAGACAGATTTTGGAGTTTAAAATATCCTCACTTCAACATTACATACATTAAATTTAATTATTATTTATATATCAATGGATTAAATAATAAACTTAAATTACTTTTACTGTCCAGAATAAAATAAAAATAAAATATACTATCTTAATGAAATAAATTCAAGTTAAGTCATCTATAAAATATTATTCTGAGAATTATATTTCCATTAAGCTTCAATTTGATGTAAAGTATAATGATTCAATTACAGTAGTAATTTAAACTGAAAATGAGAGAGAAGTTAAAAGTACTTTGAAATAGATCTTAATTTCACATTGGCCTATACTTATAGTAAATGCATTTCTGTTAGAAAGACACAGCCTTTGGAGGTTAAAAAAATTCCACTGCAAGATTATCTACCTGAAACTCCAATGATTATTTATTTAATAGTGAATTAAATAATAAAATTAAAAGTTATACTATTTAGAATAAAGTGAAAACAAAATACACTATCTAAATAAAATAGAATAGAATTAATATAAGACTCATATTTGAATGATCTAGTAACACAATACCATCCTGAGATTCAGAATTCTATTAAACTTCAACTTAAGGTGAAAAATAATCACTAAATAACCCCAGTAATTTAAATTGAGAAATGAGAGAGAAGTCAAAAGTACTTTGAAAGAGATAAAAGTATAGACAAGTTTCTTCTTGTTGTTCTAATTCAGTACCTGGATCATTTGAAGGTGAAATCATCCCTGAAGAAAACTCACTTCCCTTTTAAGGATATGGGTATAGTGAGGGGACATTCAGTTCTTGGGAGAAGATATTTGCAGAAATCCCTCAGTGAATAGACATTTCTCATTGGGAATGGAGGATGTGGTGGGCCAGAGAACTCCCTTGGTAGAAAATAATCTTCAGATGCTCTAGACATGTTTCCTGGAGCAGGTGGAGGAAAAGGAGTCTCCCCTCTGATGAACTGGCTTTTTGGATTCATTGGGAACACATCCCATTTTGGAAAATGATCTTGAGAAATTACAGACATGTTTTCTGGAGGAGGAGGAGGAGGAGGAAGTAAAGGAGGAGGAGGACATGAGGAGGAGGAGGAAGAGGAGGAGGAGGCTCTATTCTCATAAACTTGATCCTTTTGTCTCTTGCTGGCATTAAGTTTCCTGAAATATTTGTGTTGTTTTTCAGCAGCCTAGGCCACCAACCAATTTAAATGAGGATTTTTCTCTTAAGAAACAATCTTCCTTTGATAATAATGATTGATTCTCTCCAATTTTTCTTTGAGTTCTCTGGCTACCTTTTTAGAGGTCTACAGCTCTTAGCTGTATGGATGATCTTTTCTTCTGATTTGGAAAGTTTGTTCTCTGTCTTGCTGGTAATGATCCTTTCCTATTAATTTCCTGAAGAATTTCATTCCATGCTTTAATGATGACACTAAGCCATCATGCTGTTTTTGAGCAGGACTAATTTTTTCTAGTTGCTTACATTTTTTCTCAATTAGTCTAGAAAGCTTTAGAGCCATTTTTTAAATCTTCTCATATAAAGTTGGCTTCTAACCAATTGAAAACTTTTCCATAAAGCAACAGAATGGAAAAAAATTCCAGCAATAGTAGCACATTTCAGCATTTCCCATGGAAAATCATGGGGCTTTCGTCTCAGTTCTTCAGTGCCTGTTGTCACCACCTGCAAAACTCCTTTACAAATAGCCCCAAGTATGGCTGACAGACATTCTTGGGCATATTCATGGCTCCTGTCTGCTTTGGCTATTGCCAAGGCCAGGCAAACACTCAAAGTTCTGCCTGGAACTCTAATGCTCACCTCACGACTGGAATATTCCACTGCAGAGCTGGCTGAAGTGGGTGTTTTGTTAACATGCAGTTCGTCCTGCCCACAAGGAAGAAGTGCTGGTCCCTTACTTAAACTTTACATGGTTTGGCCAGATGTTGGCCAGGTGGTCCCATTGTGTTATATAAAATGGGCAAAGACTTCCCAGGTATGCTGAAGATGTCCTAAAGCTCATCTAGACCCCCTTATACATAGAGCCATAGAGTAGTTCCACTTTTACAAACATGTTCTACATATAAATGTGTACATCATGTTTGTTTTTGTGTACATATTTAGTTTTTGGATTTACCTTCCACACATGAGTGATACATTGCAGCCTTTGTCTTTCTGAACCTGGTTTATTTCACTTAACACCATGTTCTCTAATTTCATCCATATACTTTCAAACCACATTATTTGATTCTTCTTTGTGGCTGAATAAAACTCCATTGTATATAAATACCACATTTTCTTATTCCTTCCTTCATTTGTATGGCATCTGGGTTAGATACTTTGGGTATTGGGAACAATGATTCCTTAAACATCAGGGTGCAAGTGTCTTGCACCTCTTATCCTTCCATGTCTATGGTTCACAGGTTTGGTCTTTCGATAGATCTGCAGAGTTCTTACATATTTCTTTCATGACTCTTCAGTCTTTTCTTGAAGTGGTCTTCTGTTTTTCCATTAATATCTATTTTGTCTCTGAGTCCCGAAACTCTGTCTTCTAATTGATCCAGTCTGCTTGATTGGCTTTCAAATGTATTTTTTCATTTCACTTAAGGGAATTTTTATTTCCAGGGTTTTTCTTTGATTCTTTTTTTCAGGCTTTCCATATCTTTTTAAGCTCCTATTTCCAGTCTTTTACAGCCTGCTTTATTTCATTCATCTTTTTTAATGATATCCTTGGTTTTGTTTCAGTTTTTGTTGAAATCCTCTTTGAGTTAATTTAGTGTTCCTGTCTTCTTGAGTTTTTATTGTTCTTATTCTATTGGGATTGATTGGGTTGATTTTGTATGTTCTCCTTAAGCTCCTTAAACATTCTTGTTACCATTCTTCTGATCTCAGCATCTGCAGATTCATCACCTTCACTATCCACCGAATCCTCTATTATGTGATTGTTAACTTTTGAGGAGTCATATTCACCTGCATTCTTTTATTCCCCATGTTTCTACTTTGACATGAGCTTATGTGTTGTTGATTAGTTGGCTGGGTGTTTTAATTACCTGTTATATTTCCCTTGATTTAATTTCTATCCTCTGGTTACCTTAGTTCTTAGCTAGGTTGTTGTAATGTTTCTGATCACTGACATGGAGATATGATTTAGCAATAATAAACTCATGGATTCAATGCTGAACCCATTATTTCCATAATATATAAAAATTTGGCAGGGGTTGGTGGAATGGCTCACATGGTAAAACACCTGCCTAACAAGCATGAGGCTCTGAGTTTAAACCTTAATGCTGCCCCCCACAAAAAAACAAAACCTTTGGCAGTATAATCTTACAAACAGTGAGTATTGGGGATATAATGGTTGTTCACTTAGGTAATAAAAATAATGGTGATAGAAGAGTAGAAATGGGAGGGAGGATTGAGTGAGGGAGAGAAGAATGAGATGTAGGGACAATAGGGTAATAAGGCCTTAATGTGTGTAAAGATGTAGATCAGTCATTGTGGATTGGAGTGCTACTGTCAGTTATTGTAAAAGGATAGGAAGGATGTAAGTAATGTGTAAAGCTGGTATTACAGACTACTCAATGAGTGGTTAGTGTGGAGGAGATGAGAAGAGAGGGGAAAAGGTCAGGGAGAAAATGAAGATAAGCAGAGGAAAGGAAAGAGAAAAAAAGTGGAGGTAGAGAAAAGAAAGTGGAACAAGAGAGAGCTAAGCAAGGGAGAGTAATGGAAGGGATTGAATGGACCAAAGTAAAGCACAGGCACAGAGGGCAGACATTGAGACACCCCTTTGAACATCAATATAAATATTAATAATGAAAATCATGACTGTAAAACAGGCACAGTGTTTGCAGGGGGGTACTAGTGGGAGGGGGAGGGTGAAAGAAAGAGATTAAGGTGATGTATATGGTTGATGGACTTCACATACCTTTATGAAACAGCATTACAAAACCTCTTGCAATTGCTTTATGTGGGGTTGAGAGGGGCTGGATGGGGGAGACAATGGAGGCAATGTAAATAATGTACAATATAAGTCTATTTGGAATTGTCACTACAAATCTCCTCCTTGTACAATGAATATATCCTAATAAAAATGTTAGAATAAAAAAATGTTTTAATTAAAATTTCAGCAGAATGGAAAAAAGATTTTTTAAAAATATAAATATGTATAAGATACATATATAATAAAAATTTTACATATATATTTTTTTTCCTCTGATTTCTAATGTGGGTTATGTACCTCTTAGGGTTGATATGCTTGCCTGGATGGCAATTGATGGTGCCTTCTATACTGGACAGGTTTGGGAGATTTCTACTCACGTTGTTTAGGCCCAGGCTATTCTTGTGGGGTGGGCAATCAGGGTCAGCTTGTTTGAGTAAGCAGGTTCCCGAAGTGTTACACGGAGAAGCTGATGTGTGAGCAGTGGCCAGCCCCTTTCATCTGCTAGGCAAGCCTGAAAACTGGAGTTGTTTGATCCAAAGGTAGTCTCTGAAAAGCCTGTTAATTTCAGGTCACCACCTGTTTTTCCAAAGTGGTGGGATGCATTATTTTCTCTAGGATATGCTAGCTGAGCTGCCTCTCCCTCTCAAAATGTGGATCATCCTAGCACTTTGCAAATACAGTCATGAGTTGAGCTGCCTCTCCCCCACCAGGCAGGTGGTTTCCTCCAGAGCAGAAGATGAGGTATACTTTCCTGAGTGGTTTGTAGTTTATCTCAGCTGTATCAGGATATGGGTTTCAAGCAGCAATAAGAGGTTCTGTGTCCAGGAATCTTGGTGAATCCAGGACAACACAGGCAGTTTTAGAATTCATTCTTCAGTTCTCTGTGTTGAGTTTTTGCTCTTTGGAGAGAGAGGAAAAGAGAAAAAAGAAGGAAGAAAAGGAGAGAAACTACTTTCCAGCAGTTCAGCTTGGTCTTCTTTGCACTATAAAAAGCTAATTTTGAGGTTAGCATTTGTATATTGGTTTGCCTATGTACTGGTGGTATCCTACATGGTGGAGAAGCCAGGTCCCCAAACCCTTGCTACCATGAACCTGAAGTTTTTTTTCAGACTTGTGAGAGCTCAGAGATACACGGTCTATTGGCTATCCACCATCTTGTGCTCTCCAATGTTATTTCTTTGAATCAATGTTGTACACCTTGGTATTTCTCTGCTCCCTCTTCAATTACCAATAATTCTTATTTTTGTTCCTTTGTTGCTGTCTTATAGATTCTATAAGCTTTCTTCATTCTTTACTTGTTTCTCCTGTGAGTATTTAGAAATTTCCTATTTTCAAGTTCATTAACTCTTCCACTTGATCAATTCTTCTGGTTAGAGCCTTTATTAGATTTTTTAAATATATTTTTATTTCCAAAACAACTTTTATTTTCAAAATTATTTTAGTGTCTTTGTTTAATTATTCTGATAATTTTCAAGTTGTTGGCATTTGCATAGAATTTTTTGAGTTCCCTCAAAACATTTGAAATTGTTTTGGGAAATTATCATCTCTTTCATTTTAAGGTCAGTCATTGGTTCCATATTTTGTCTGTTTTTGAGTTGATTGCTCCCTGATGCTCTTGATTCAAACAGACGCACATTGAGGTTAATGCATTGAAGGCACAGGTATTTACTCCATTCTTTGTGGTTTACCTTCAATTATGTATATCTTCCTGCAGTATGTCTGTCTATTGATCCTATCCAGACTCACTGCTTGTTACCTCAGCTAAAATCAATCAGTCAATCAATCAATGAATCACTTTTCCTACTGAACAGTAGACGGAAGGCTAAGACAGGTTTTGCAAGCCTTTCAAGGGCTTGGCAATTGATGTGGCACCTACCTTGGGTGAGACTTAAGGGAGTAAAATAAGATACAGACTGCTGGAAACCCAGCTCTGGGCTTTGGCTCTGGGGAGCCTTGGAATAGCATGCTTTCTGCAATGCAGCTGCTGAACAGCCTCTCAGATTTGATTTCCCCTTTGACTACAATGAAAAGCACCCACTGATTTCTGTGTGCTGGACATTGCTAGCTTCTCACCCACTCTTTCTTTGTGGCTATTTTCAGATGTTTTAGCCCTGTAATTATTTGCAATGCCTCCCATGTACCAAATTACAAATTCTCAGTTGAAACAATTTTCTCCAGAGTCCTTAGTCTTGCTGAAAGTTTTATGCATAGCCACTCAAACCTATCACTGAAAATACAGTCTTTATATGCCAATCATGTATGTTTTGTCATGTGTTTTGGTAATATTCACCCTTCCAAAACTCTCTATTTATCCCTCCCCTTCCACTGATCCTATCCCTCAAACAGTAGTCCCCCTTTCACTTTCATGTCTTGTTTTTTAGGTCTACATACTGCATATGAGAGAAAACATGATATTTGTTTGTCTGACTGTGGCTTAAGATGATGACTTCTAGCTCCATTTATTTTCTTGCAAATGACATAATTTCACTCTTATTGATAGCTAAATAGTTCATTGTATATGTATACCACATTTTCTTTATCCTTTTCTTGCCTGATTGACATGTCAGCCGATTCCAATTGGATCAACAAACATATTAATCACACTCAACTACCCACTAGTTACTGACATAATTAAATATAGTTTAAATTTATTTCTAATTCAAAAAGATTTATAATCTTTTTAAAATTTATTTTAAATAGGATCTTTTGTTAAATACATAGGGATATACTTAGTGAGAAGTCCTCCACATACTTAACTACAAAAATAATACCGATGGATGAAGTAAATGATCATGGAAGTACCTAAAAGTCATTCTGATTCTCCTTCTTCCTAAAAGAAATTTTTGTCATTACTCCTCCACACATAAGCAAATTTGCTTCCATGTTTTTGGTGAAATTTCTTGTAAGAAGTTCAACTGAAATTAAAACAAATGATTCATAATGAGGAGTGACATCTTTTATGATACTAGATCACAAACAGAATTAGGCAAAGTACACTCAAGAAGAAATTTAGCAAGTTTTAAATTTCAATTCCCAAAGGAATACAATCATAATGTAATTGCACCTCATTTTGTACGTTTAGATTTTGAGTGTAAGCAAAGGAACCAGATAACACTTACCTAGAAGCAAGAAAATAACAATGAGTTCTTTATTGGACATTATAGAGTTAAGAACAAGTTTACTATTCGAACAGAAGTGGAAAGCTGAGCATTTGTTCCTAAATAACTTTACCAAATAAGCAAATCTCTTGGAATAATATCTATGATAACATAGCTTCTTATTCTTACAATCTTGAACACATTTTTGCATATTGTCTCCCAAATTCCCTTTAGCATTGGGTTTTATGTTTTTGAGCATTATATATCAATGAGTTGTTTGAAGATGTTACATAACTCATTACAGGAAGAGTAGAATTATGATCATGGCTATAGAAAATATATATTCCACTTACTGAAGTTGGCCAATAATAACATAAACAGAAGTGATAATAATCACTACTATGAAGTACTGTCATCATTACTGTGATACTATACAAGCTACAAATATGTTACTGTAATAAAACTGAATGTCATTCTGGTAAAATGTATATATTTATAAAAATATTTTACCTATATCACAAAGAACTACCATTCTAAAAAATACTGAATATTATGATATTCTAAACATAAAACTAAATTTTGAAGATAAAATATATAAGAAACACATTTTCTTATGTCTGTCATGAATCTGTAGGATAAGAAATCAACTTACAATGCACAGTAGTCTTCTCTTTTGTGATACTAGAGTTTGAACTCAGGCCTTAAGCTTGCTAGGTAGGAACACTACCACATTAGCCACTTTTCCAGCCCTCAGATTCTATTCATCAACAGTGGTCTTCTGGAAAAAAGTTAAGAAAGCAATACTATATACAATAGCATGTAGTAAATAAAATAGTTGGAGTAAATTTAATCAAGGATATATCTATACATATGAAAAACTAAAAACATTTATGAAATATGAATAAATAAGAACATTTATATGTTCATATATTTGAAGAGTTAATATTATTAAGTAACTATATCTCCAACTATATATAACCGATCAATCCAATTTCTATCAAAATTCCAATTTTTTTACATAAGAATAAGAAAAAAACTTAGCATTTGTATGTAAGTCCAAAAGATACTAAGTAGCTACAGTAATTTTGATTAAAAACCCAAAGTTGTAGACACCCCACTAATGGATTTTAGAATGTGTAGGAAAGTCATGTGTTAGCATGAGCCTGACATAAACACTGACATATCACCAACAGAAAGTACAGAGCCCAGCAATAAACTCACAGCTGATTTGGAATTATTTCCAATAATGATAGCAAAATAAAACATTGAAGAAAGGACAAGCTCTTCAATAAGTGTTCCTGGAAAAACTGGATATTCATATACAGGAAAAAAAATGGGCTCATGTTTGACCCCTCACAAAAGAATCATCTCAAAACAGATCAATGATTTAAATGCAAAACCTTAAACACCACAAGAAATCAGAGGAGGAAAGTCCCATGACATTAGTCTTGGCAGAGCTTTCTTGGGTCTATGTGAACAACACGGCAACAAGAGGAAAAACAAATAGAACTGTGTTCAACTAAACAGCTCCTACACAGGGAAGGAAATAGTAGAGTGAAAAGACAAATCTCATAAATGGCTAATATCTACAAAATGGAAAGAATTCAAACTGCTAAGTAATAGCAAACCAAAGAACCCAACCGAAAAATGGATAGAAGTCTTGAACAAACATTTCTCAAAAGAAGAAATACAGGGATCCAAGATGGCAGATAATAGAGGGAATCACAGTTCCTGAGATCCATGATTTCAGAAATCACTGAGAGTCATGGTCACTACACTTGGCTAATTATTCTTTTTAGTCAACTAAAATAACCACTCACACATAAGGTGCACAAAAAATTCAAAGACTGCCCCTTAAACAGCTTTTAATTAACCTAACTTCTGAGGATGTTCTAGTGAGCAAAGGCATAGCCACTATGATGTGTCTGCCTTGGGAAACGCCTCTGGCCACTTCATCCTTATCCTTTTTTGTTTTTCTTTCTTTCCTTCCAAAAAAGCAGAAGACTGAGGATCAAATGGAACTGGGCTCTGTGACATACTGGACCCATAATCCAGAGACAGCCTACATACACCCTGCCAGCCTGGACCTGTCACAAGACTGGGACAGACACATGTGAATCTGCAAACCCAACAGGCGAGTGACACACACCACACATCCTCCCAGGAACATTATCAAATTCAGCTTGTTGGCAGATTACACCCCTCTGAACAAAACTGAATGCCATAGACATTGAACTATTTCACCACTGTCAGTGGGGGCAGAGCAGAATGCTGAATCAACCTCAGAGAATGGGGGACCAGCAAAGAGCAAACACTGAGAGTGAGGGCAGGGTAAGAAGCCAACCTCCCAGACCAGGGGGGCAGTAGATTGCTGTGCTTATCTTCTGGGACTGTGAGTGGTGCACAAAACTAAGTTGCTTAACCTTGTTGGGGGCAGAGCTGACCAGTTAGAGTTGCAGCAGTGAAATGACTCAGTTTCTGCCTAGAGAAAACAATAACATATCTGACCACCTTGTGCAATCTGATAGTGAGCAACCACAGACCTCAGTTTCAACCTCACAAGTCAACCTTCTGGTGAGACCACTTCTGAGATCCTGTCTGCACCAGATGGCCCATCAGACCAAGGAAAACAGGACTCAAAACACCCCAGCTGATTTCCCCCTAAGCTGTCCAATAAAGAAGGGCAGAATCTTTCTCCACACAGCCCAGCATACTAAACTTGAGAAGAGGCAGAGACATTGAGAAAGCCCCAGTCATAAGGAACAGTACCTGGATTTGCTGTAAAAATAGTAAGTCTAAAACTTTTGCCAAACTGATATTTTTGTTTGTTTGTTTCTTTTTACTTTAATCTATTTTTCACTTTTATTTATTGTATTTTTTTCTTATTTTCCCCTTCTATTTAATATTTTTAATTTTATTACTACTACTTTCTTATACTTATCCTTACTCCCTTCACTGTCTCTCCTTTTCTTGGATTATAACCTATTGTCCTCCCCCCCCACACACAACTATTCTTTCTATCCCTTTCATCATTTCTCTCCTTTGTCTTCAGCTCCCCCTCCTTGTCTTCCCTACCTTTCAACCCACCTCCTCTTCCTCCTCAACCCTTACCACTCACTGATTCATCCACTGTACCAACCCTACACAGCCCTATCCCTCTGCAATCTCTGACACAAGCACCCTCTACTACAACTCAACTATACCCTAACAAACACAAGAGCCCTAAAACCCCATTGTTTCCACAGCTCTTCCCCCACCTCACTCCATCTCCACTCTTCTGTCTCCCCATCTAGCACCAACTTTCTAAATTACCCAAGTATCTATCTCTATACAAACAACAATTAACCCCCAATCCCACCGTTTACAGATACTATCACCAAGGGGTTCTCTATATATTATGTAAACAACTGGTCTGGCATTGAATCTATAAATTTGTTATTGCTAATTTACATTTGCAGATCACGGACAGAAATACTACAATAACTTAGCTAATGAGTAAGCCAGTCATAACATAATAATTAAGTCAAGGGAAAGATAACAGGTGATTAAAACCCCTAACTAGCCAATCAATAACATAGGAGCATGCCACAAACTAGAAACATGGGGAAAAGAAGAAGGCAAGGAAATTCCAACTGTTAAAAGACAAACAATTGAATAGATTATTTAGTGAGAAATGAAGAAACTGAAAAACTGGTTTCTGACCCCAACAGAATGAAGATGATAAATATAACAAAAGAGCTCAATGATGTCCATAAAGAAATGCTCAAAGAAGAAATCAAGAATAAGCTCACTGAGATACTCATAGAGAAGCTTCAAGAGAAGGTAAAACAGAACATACAGAATCAACTCATACGGTATCAAGACAGTACAAATGTAAAATTTGAGAAGACTGAGGAACAAGTAAACGATAACAGGGAGGACTTCAGCAAGCTCCCAAATGAAATTAAAGGAGATTATGAAAAAAGATACATATGAAATAAAGAAGACAGAACAAGATATGAAAGAGGAATTTAACAAAGATATGGAAAATCTGAGAAAAAAGAATCAAATGGAAATCCTGGAAATAAAAAGTTCCTTAAATCAAATAAAAAATTCTGCAGAAATCTACTCCAGAAGACTAGAAAAAGAGAAAGAACAATCTATGGTCCTGAAGAAAACATAAGTATTATGGAAAAAACAAAAGTATCCTTAGACAAAAGACACAAGAACTGCAAAAGGAATATGCAAGAACTGAGAGATTCCATTAAAAGACCAAGCCTGTGAGTCATGGACATTGAAGAAGGAGAAGAGGTGCAAACCAAAGGTATATGTAATATATTCAACAAAATAATAGCAGAAAATTTCCCAAATCTTGAGAAGGATATGCCCATTCAGGTACTGGAAGCCCCCAGTACACCAAAGAGACATGACCAAAATAGAACCTCTCCATGATGTATTATCATTAAAACAACTAGCACAGAGAACAAGGAAAGAATACTGAGGGCTGTAAGAGAAAAAAGTCAAATAAATTATAAAGGTAAACCCATCAAAATAACAGCCGATTTCTCAGTGGAAATTTAAAAGCAAAGAGGGGCATGGAATGAGGTATTTGATCACTGAAAGGAAGAAATTTTAGTCATAGGATACTGTGACTCAAACTATGATTCAAAATTGATGGAGAAATAAAAGTCTTCCATTATAAACAGAAACTAAAACAATATATAACTGCCAAACTACCACTACAGAAGATTTTGAAAGAAATTCTACACACAGAAGATGAAAACAAACATAACTATGAAAGGATGGGAAATATTAAAACTCAAGGGAAGAACAGAAAATAATCAAAGAATAACATAGAATTGGCTGCACGGACACAAATTCCTAAATAACAAAACAACTAAATGCCAGGAACAACCACATACCTCTCAATATTAGCACTGAATGTTAATGGACTCAACTATCCCATCAAAATACACCATTTTGCAAACTGGATTAAAAAGGAAGACCTGATAATCTATTGTTTACAAGAAACCCACTTTATTTACATAAACAAACAATGTCTTAGGGTAAAAAGATGGAATAAGATTTATCAAGCTAAAGGCCCTCAAAAACAGGAAGGAATAGCAATACTTATATGATATAAAATGAACTTCAAACCTAAATTACTCAGAAGAGACAAAGAAGGTCACTGTATACTAATAAAAGAAGCAATACATCAAGAGGAAATAACAATATTATATACACCCACTATTGGCATACCTAACTTCATTAAACATACACTAAAAGACTTAAAATCACAGACAGTCCCCAACATGGTGGTAGCAGGAAACTGTAACACTCCACTATTACCAACAGATAGGTCATCCAGATGAAAAAAAATCAAACTTACTGACACCATAGATCTAATGGAACTGACAGATGCCTACAGAGTATTACATCCTGCAGCAATATCACAATATACATTTTTCTCAGTAGCCCATGGAACTTTCTCCAAAATACATCACATCCTATGACACAAAGCAAGTCAAAACAAATAAAGAAAATTGAAATAACCCCCTGCTTACTATATTGCCACAATGCAATAAAACTAGAACTCAACAACAAAAGAAGCAGCAGAAAATACACAAACAACTGGAGGCTGAACAACATGTTGCTCAGAAATCAGTGGGTCATAGAAGAAATAAGGGAAGAAATAAAAAAGTTCCTGAGATTTAATGAAAATGAAGAAACAACCTATCAGAACCTATGGGACACAGCAAAGACAGTCCTATGAGGAAAGTTTATAGCCAGGAGTGCATATATTAAAAACACAGAAAGAGCTCAAATAAATGATTTAATGCTACATCTTAAGATTCCTAGGGAAAAAAAGGACAGCTAAGTCAAAAATAAGAAGAAAGAGAGAAATAATAAAAATAAGAACCCAAATCAACAAAATAGAGACCAAAAAAACTTACAAAGAATCAATGAAATAAAGAGCTGATTCTTTGAGAAAGTAAACAAGATTGTGAAATGCCTGATAAATCTGACTAAAATCAGGAGGGAAAAGACCCAAATAAATAAAATTGGAAATGAAAGAGGGGGTATAACAACCAACACCAAGGAAATCCAAGCAACCATCAGGAACTATTTTGAATAAATTGGAAAATCTAGAAGAAATGGACAAATTTCTAGATACATATGACCATCAAAAGCTGAACCAGGAGGATATTAATCACCTAAACAGATCTATAACACACAATGAAATTGAAGCAGCTATAAAGTCCCCCCCAAAAGAAAACTCCATGGCCTAATGGATTTTCCACTGAATTCCACCTGGCCTTTAAAGAAAAACTAATATCAACCCTCCTTGAACTTTTCCACTAAGTGTAAAGGGAAGGAATACTGCCTAACTCATTTAAGAAGCCAGTATTGCACTCATGACAAAACCAGACAAGAACACATAAAAAATAAACTATAGGCCAATCTCCTTAATGAACATAGATTCACACTTCAACAAAATAATGGCCAAAAGGATTTAACAACATATCACAAAGATCATACATGTCCAAATAGGCTTCATCCCAGGATGTAGGGATGGTTCAGCACACACAAATCGTTAAATGTAATACAGCATATTAACAGAAGCAAAGACAAAAACTACTTGATCATCTCAATAGATACAGAAAAGGCCTAGATAAAATTCAGCCCAATTTCATGATAAATGCTCTGATGAAACTAGGAATAGAAGGAATGTACCTCAACATAATGAAGGCTATATATGATAAACCTATAGCCAATATTATACTTAATGGTGAAAAACTGAAACCATTTCCCCTAAAGTCAGGAAAGAGACAAGGGTGCCCAATCTCTCTAGTTCTATTCAACATATAGACTTGGAATTCCTACACAGAGCAAGAAGACAGGAAGCAGAAATAAAAGGAATACCCATAGGTAAGGAAGAAGTCAAAATCTCCCTATTTGCAGAAAACATGATCTTACAATCAAAAGACCCAAAAAGTCCACCCCAAACTCCTAGATACCATAATCTGCTTCAGCAAAGTAGAAGAACACAAACTCAACTTATCAAAATCAGTAGCCTTTCCATATACCAAAAATGAACAGATTGAGAAAGAATACAGGGAAACAATTTCATTTACAATAGCCTTAAAAAATCAACCACCTAGTAATAAACTTAACAAAGCATGTGTATAACCTTTAAAAGGAAATCTACAAACCACTGAAGAAAGAAATTGAAGAAGACTACATAAGATTGATATGAATCCACCCAGCTATGCTAACCTAATTTTTGATGAAGATGCCAAAAACCTACCGTGGAAAAAAGACAGTCTCTTCAACAAATGTTGCTGGGAAAACTGGGTATCTGCCTGCAGAAAACTGAAATCAGAATACAAGAAAACAACTTAAAGTGGAATAAAGACTTTAATGTAATTATGACCTGAAACATTGGAGTTGGTACAGAAAACAGCAGGGAATACACTGGAAGCAATGGGGATAGGCAATGACTGCCTCAGTAGAACTCATCTGGCTCAGCAACTAAGAGGAAGGATTGACAAATGGGACTACATGAAATTAAAAGTCTTCTGCACAACAAAAGAAATGGTCTTTAAATTGAAGAGGCTGCCCACAGAATGGCAGAAATCTTTGCCAGGTATAAATCAGACAAGGAACTATATACTTGGAGCTCCAAAAACTAAACTCACAAAAAAATCAATGACCCAAATAAATGAAATGGCCAAATAAACTGAACAGACCCTTTACAAAGGAAGAAATCCCAATGGCTAAAAGGCACATGAAAAAATGTTCACCATCCCTGGCCATAAAAGAAATGCAAATAAAAACCACATTACTCCTGTTAGTATAGCTACCATGAAGAACACAAATGACAACAAATATTGGCAGGATGAAGGGGAAAAAGAACTAAAATACACTGCTGGTTGGAATGTAAGCTAGTACAACCACCATGGAAAACAGAATGAATGCTCCTTAAAAAACAAAAAATGGACCTGTCTTACAATCCAACAATTCCACTCCTAGGACTGTGAGTCAGTTTACAACAAAAGCACCTGTAATCCTTGCTTATTGCAGCGCTATTCACAAAAGCTAATTTATGGATACAGCTAAGATGCCCTAATACTGATGAATGGATTAAGAAAATGTGATAGTTATGTACAGTAGTATTTTACCCAGCCATAAAGAAGAATGAATTTTTTTATTTGCAGGTAAATGTATAGACCCAAAGAACATCATCATAAGTGAAGTTAACCAGACTCAGAAGGCCAAAAACCACATGAGAGAACACTCATGAGAAAAAATGTGAGAGAACACTTTCTCATATGCAGAATATAGACCTAACACAAATGCAGCAATGTTATGAATTACTGGACACGATAAGGAGAGATTACTCAAGGGCAGAGTAGAGAAACTAAGAACTTGAATAGGGTCATACTCTACACAAGGATGAATATAGAAATCTCAAACTGATTGAAACTATGAAAAGGAAAAGACTAAGGTAGAATGAAGGAAATTAGAGGAGATAAATCAGTTGGGGTTATCACACATGGAAATATCTAAACATTATTTCAGAAACTGTAAATGTAATGATAGAGAATTCGTAATTCAGAAAAAAATCAAATATTCATTTGAATTTATTATGAATAAATTGTTTTGAATATCCCAGTCAATGAAAAAGGAAATAAAAAAAATAAAATGATGTATCAAAATGGAAATAGTTATTGTTTCTAAACTGAGAATCTTCACTGACTTTGAAAAACTAGAAAAGGAAAAAGTTTACCAAATTATTTAATTTCAATTATATAAAACAAGTAGTATTTCAGTATGCTACATTGTTTTATTAAGATGCATACAACTTTCATATTACAAATAATAGAAAATATACAATGTAAAATTTTAATGAAGTTACAATAAAAATAATGTAATATGGAATGGTGGCACATGCATGTAATGATAAACAATAAATATATTCTTCCACACATTTACCTCGGCCAAGGAAAACATCCAGATATATTTCATTCATGTTCCTTTTCCAAAATTTGGGTTTTAATAAAACTTGTGGCAGTATGGTAACTTAGAAGAAGGAGCCCTTGATGTGCTAGGCATATGCATAATTCTAACACACTAGGCAATTTGGCAAGATGCGGTTATACAGCTCCTTTCCCTTTGCTTTGACTTTCTGCTTGCACAATTTATTTTCTCATTTATTTAGTTTGTTGCTTTATATTAGCATATGTTACTTGTATGAAAGTGTTTCATTGTATTCGCTCTATAAATGCAGATCATGTGCTTTGATAATATTCACCCTCCCCCATCACATCTATTTCTCCCTCCATTCCCACTGATACCATCCTTCACAGTCCCCCTTTAACTTTCATGCATTTTTATAGGTTTATAGTCTACATATGAGAGAAAACATGACATTTGTCTGACTGTAGTTTAAGATGATAGTTACTACCTGTATCTATTTTCATGTGAATGACATAATTTCATTTTTCTTTATGTTTAAACAGTACATTGTGTATGTATATATCACATTTTCTTCATCCATTCATCAGCTGATTGACAACTAGGCTGATTCCACTGGATCATCAAACATATTAATCACATTGAATGACCCGCCAGTATACTGCCATAACTAAATTTACTTTGAATTTCTGTCAGTTCAAGAAGACATGTTTATCATCCTTTTTATTTTCACTAAGTTCTTTCGTTAAATGCAAACAAATATACTGAGTGAGAAGTCCTCTGTGTATTTAAATATAAAAATAATACTGGATGGGTGAGGAAAATGTGCTAAAATGATCACAGAATTATCTAACAGTCATTCTGATTCTCCTTCCTCCTAAAAGAAATTCTCCACTGTCATTACTCCTCCACACATGAGCAACTTCAATGCCATGTTTTAGATGTACTTCCAAGTAAAAGGTTCAACTGAAACTGAAACAAAAGATGCATAATGAGGAGTGACAGCTTTTATGACACTACATCGTAGATTAAAGTAAGTTACACTTAAGAATAGATTTAACAAGTTTTAACTTCCAATCCCAAAGGAATAAAGTTATAATGTAATTCCACTGTATTTTGAACTGGTTTAGATTTTGAATGTAAGCTAAGGAACCAGAAATAACTTACTCTTTAAGTGTGTGATAATCCTTGACACTTATCTGGAAGCAAGGAAGCAACAATGACATGTTTATTGAACATGATAGAGTGGAAAACTAGTTTACTATTCAAACGTAACTGGAAAGTTATGCATTGGTTCCTAAATAACTTTACCAAATAAGCAATTAACTTGGAGTAACTTTTATGGTAATATAGCTTCTAAGTCTTACAATCTTCAACACATTTTTACATATTGTCCCCAAAATTCTCTTTAATTTTGGATTTTGTGCTTATGAGAATTATGTATCGGTGAGTTGTATAGAGCCCAGAAATGAACCCACACCTGAGTGCAATTATTTCCACTAAAGGGGTCGAAAGAAAACACTGAGGAAAGGACAAACTCTTCAATAAGTATTCCTCAGAAAACTGTATATCTGTTTACAGGAAAAAAGTGTTTGACCCCTCACACAAGAATCAACTAAAAATGCATAAATTACTTAAATATGAGACCTTGAACTATAGAAATACTAGAGGAAAACAGAGGAGGAAAGCCCCATAACATTAGTCTGGACAGAAATTCTTGGATCTGATGTGAACAACAGAAGCAACAAGAGCAAAAACAAAAGTGTCCAACTAAACAACTCCTATAATATACATAAATTAGATAAATGTCTAATAGCTTAAAAAAAAGGCAGGGAACTCAGACTGCTAAGTAACAATAGCACAAAGAACCCTACTGAAAAATGTCAAAAACACTGAAATAAAAATTTCTCAAAAGAAGAAATACTAATTTCAACATAAGCATGAAAAAATTCTCAATGTCAACAGTTATCAGATAATGTTAATAAATACCACAATAAGATGTGTCTTTTCATCTACTAAATTCCCACTATCAAAAAATATGAAAGAAAAGTGTTGGAAAGGAATTGGAGAAAAGGAACCACATTTGCACTGTTGGTGGAATAGCTAATACAGTACGAACATTCTTTGAAAAACTAAAAATATGATTCAGGAATCTCTCTAGTGGCTATATGAAATCAGTATGACCAAGAGATATCTACATCCCCAGGATAATTGCAACTTTATTCACAACAGTCAAACAGTCAAGATATGGAGACATCTAAGTTTCAATCAATGAGCAAATTGATTTAGAATTGTGTATGTCCACAACTGAATGTTATTTAGCCTTAAAACTGCAGGAAGTATTGTCATTTGTAGCAAATATATAAACCTAAATTCATTGTATTAAGTGAAGCAAATCAGAAACAGAGCAACAAAGCAGCATGAGCTTACTGTTATGTGGAAGCTAAAAACATTAAATTCACAAAAGGGAGGGATGGGCAAGGGGAAGAGGAGATGTTGGTCAAGGGAACAAAGTTTTAGTTATGTAAGTGAAATAAATTCTGATGTTCTATTGTACAGCAAGATGAAGATGATTCCGGCTAACATTAATCTATTGCATAATTCAAAATCAATACCAGAGGATTTTAAATGTTATCGCCATGAATTTTACATCAATATTCAACCTGGTTGACACGCAACATACACAATTTATACTTCTGTGATTTTAAGAAATTAAATCCTTTATAAAACATAAATCAGAATGTTTGCAGCACTAAGGCCAAATCTAAACATTGAAACTAACAATTACACATAAGTGTCATGTTTTGGTTAGTGATATGGTCTCTGGATATAAATTTGAAACTAGTTGCAATGTGGAAGATATCATATTCCTTAAAGATTTTGTATTTCTTTTTATATTCTGTTAATGCAGAATATAAAATATGTAGTATTTGCATTACAATGTAATTTTTTTCCTGATACTGTGTGTAACTCAGGTTTTCAAGCAGTGTGAATGAAAACTATGTATAAAACATAAGGGGTACTTGCACATAAAACATTTCGAATGTGGGATTATATGTTAGTCTATAGACCAATTCAGGCTAGAAGGCTGATTATTGGTGGTGAGATGTTGTTTAAACAGTACTCAAGTTCTGTAAGACAGGAGTAGTCTAGTTTAAGAGATCTGTTGTACAACATGGTGAGACTATAGCTAATAACAATGAGTTTTGCACCTCAAAATTACTAAATGAGTAATTTTTAATGTTCTCACCATAAAATATAAGTATGTAGGGCAGTACTTATGTTAATTTGCTTCATTTAGTCACTCCTTAATGTATACATATTTTTTAAAAAATCATGTTGTACATCATAATATATACAATTTCTATTTGCCAATTTGTTTGTTATTTTGGGATTTGAACTCAGGGTCTCCACCTTGAGCCACTTCACCAGCCCTTTTTTGTGATGGGTTTTTCTGAGATAGGGTCTCATGAACTATTTTTCCCAGATGTCTTTCAACTTCAATCCTCCTGATCTCTGCCTCTTGAGTAGCTAGGATTTCAGGCATTAGCCACCAGTGCCCAGCTTCTACTTGCCAATTTAAGTATCATAAGGATTACATTTTACCAAAGTATACAAAAGATATTCACGCAATATGTTAAGGTAACTGACCAGAAGGTAACTGCAGTTTTTAAAACACACTTGAGTAAAATTCCATTGTGTACAAGTGCCACATTTTCTTAATCCATTCGTCAGTGGTGGGGCATCTTGGTTGTTTCCATAACTTAGCTGTTGTGAATAGTGCTGCAATAAACATGGGTGTGCAGGTGCCTCTGGAGTAACCTGTGCTATATTCTTTGGGGTATATCCCCAGGTGCCTCTGGAGTAACCTGTGCTATATTCTTTGGGGTATATCCCCAGGAGTGGGATATGGCAGGTCTGTGTTTAGATTTTTAAGAAGTCTCCAATGGAACTTTACTCAGCCATGAAGAATGAAATCTTACCATTTGCAGATAAATGGATGGAACTGGAGACCATCATTCTGAGCGTGGTCAGCCAGGCTCAGAAGACCAAAAACCATATGTTCTCCCTCATATGTGGAATTTAGATCTAGGATAAATGCAGCAATGTGGTTGCAGTTGGATCACAAGACAAGGGGAGAGCACATACGGGAGATATAGGAATAGGTAGAAAACCCAAACACTCCAGAGGAACTAATACAGAAACCTTAAAAGGACATGTTATCATGAGCAGGGGATCAGGAACCAATGTAAAGATCAGTTAGAGTTGAATCAACATAGGTCCTAACACATGGGTACATGAAAGCAATAGTAGGAATTTCTTTTTATAGGTATACTTAACTCAACTAGCAAAAATGCTTTCTCTTCCTTATTTTGCTTATGTCTTTTCTTCAACAAAATCAGTGATAAGGGCAGAATGGGACCTGCCTGGAACTGAGGAGGGGAGGGGGGGAAGGGTGGAGGAGGGGCCGGGGTAGAGAAATGACCCAAACAATGTATGCACGTGAATAAATGAATAAAAAAAAGGAGATGAGCAGGAAGAAAAAAAATGTGGCTTTCATTAAACAAACAAGTTTTTAACAACAACAAATAAACCCCACACTTCAGTTTCTTGATTCTATGTGAAATGAAATCTCTGTGGTATTTTGATTTTTTATATTACGATAGTTTCTGTTGTACTGAGGGTACATTATGTTGTTTCTACCACATTCTTGCCAGCATTTTTTGTTTGTGTTTTTGATGATAGCCATTCTGACTGGAGTGAGGTGAAATCTCAATATTCTTTTGATTTGCATTTCCTTTATAGCTAAGGACATTGAACATTTCTTCATGTAATTATTAGCCATTTGTATTTCCTTCTGATAGCTTTTTAATTTATTTGCTCATTTATTAAATGGATCATTTGTTCTTTAGAATTCTTTTTGAGTTCTGTTTTGAGTTCTTTGTATATTCTGGATATTTATCCTTTAAATGATTGTGAGGATATGGAAGAAAAGAAATACTTATACACTGTTGGTGAGAATGTGAATTAGTTCAGCCCCTATGGAAATCATATAGAGGTTTACAAAAAAACTAACATAATTGCCTTATGATCTTTTTATACCACTCTTGGGCATATATCTGAAGCAGTGTAAATCCACTTATGAGATACCTGAACACCCATGTTAATCACAGCACTGTTCACAATAGCCAAGCCAAGGAATCAGGCTAGGTGCCTAAAAGCTGATGAATGGATAAAGAAAATATGGTTTATATACACAATGGATCATTACTCAGACATAAATAAAAATGAATGCAATTTGGGGGGAGGATAAAAATTTGCTTATCAGATGACTTTGTGTAACTCACTTTCTATTCCCTTGTGACCTGCATGTGCAGCCAGGATCCTGGGCAGAATGCAGGACAGGACAAAAGTCAGAACTTGAACAATACAGAAAGATGAAAATTTTTAAAAAGAAGACTATATAGTATGTGAGAAATTTAAGAACTGAGTCACAGAGAGTCTGTGAACATGAACTTGGTACTCAAGGTAGAGAGTCATTTCAATAGGGCCAAGACCTACTGTGAACAAGGAAACACATCCTGGTGTAGTAAGAGGACATGAAGAGGAAGAACCTGGAGATCACAAACAATGTCTTGTTCTGAACAAAATCATGAGATCACTCACGATGAACATCAGCACTGTGGGGCAGCCTTCACCAGATGCAGTCACATTCAGATACATGAAAGAATTCATAATGGAGAGAAGACATTCTCACAAAAGCAATGTGAAGAAATCTTCAGACATCATAGTTCCATCACCGACATGAAAAAAATTCCCTCTGAAAAGAAGCACTTTGAATTAAGTATTGTATGATAGAACTTACTTGTTCCATACACCTTCAAAAACATGAAATAACTCACACTGTAAAGAATCCTCATGGATGTAACCAATCGGTGAAAGCCTTTGAATGTTTCAGTCATGGTTAAACTCATGAAAGAATGCACCCTGGTAGGAAACCCTATGAATACAAGCTTTGTGGGAAGGCCTTCATTGAGTGCAGTAATCTTCTAATGCTCGAAAGGATGCACAGCATAGAGAAGCATTGTGAATGTGGGCAACATGAAAATGCCTTCACTCTTTCCAGTCGCTTTCAGAGGTCTGAAAGAGCTCACTTGGTAGAGAAATTCTATGCACATAAGCAATGTGGCAAATTCTCCCCTCATTTAATTAACCATCAAACACATGAAAGAACTCATACTAGAGAGAAACCCTATGGATGTAAGCAATGTCATAAAGTCTTCACTTAGTACACTCACTTTTGAAGTTGTAAAATAACACACAATGGAGAGAATCCCTATATATGTAAGCAATGTGGGAACAATTTCACTTTTTCTGTTCACTGTGGAATTTATGAAAAAAAACACTGGAGAAAATCACTGTGGATGTAAACAATTGTGGAGAGCCATGCCTTCCACTTACCATCCAAATCATGAAAGGACTCACACCAGAGAGATATCCTATGGAAATAAACAATGTTTGCAAGCTGTCACGAATTCCAGTTGCCTTTAAACACATGAAAAACCTTTACACTAGAGAGAAATCACGTGTAGACATGCAATGTGGGAAATCCTTTACTCATTCCAGTGCCCTTTAAAAACATCAAAGAACTCACTTTAAAGTGAGAAGATGGTGACTAGGGTACAAAAGCAAAAAGCCTAAGTTCTGTGACTCCAAAAACATCTCTGAGTCATTAGAGCCACACTTGGGTAATTCTGACTGCTTACAGACAAAATAATAGCTGCTATCACATTAGGTGCAGACAAAAGTTCAAAGACTGGCCCTCAAATCAGCCTTTAATTGCACCTAATAGGTGCAACCTGTGGCATAGCCAGCAAGGTGGGTCCAGCCCCAGGAAAACCCTCCTCCCTCATGGCAATTTCTTTCCTTCTCTTCTCCTCCCTCCATCAAGTGGAAATAGAGCATCAGCCAAAGTCAAATTCTGTGACATCCTGAACCCATACCCCATGGAAAACTTGCCCACACCACGCTGCACTGAAAATAGTTGGCACCATTTCTCCCCATGACTACTCCCCCTGGCTCCAAACCTGCCCTGTGCTTCAATTGACAGAACAACCAGATGAGCATGACACACCACACAGGACCCCTATCCCCCCACAGGAAAAAATCCAGCACAGCCACTGTGCAGTCTGATCCCTCCCCATCCCACCAACAAAATTAAAACACAAACATTGAACTGTAATCTAATATGGACAGCAGAGGAGGCAGGTGGCACACTGAACCTGCCCCAGAGAAAGGGGATGGGGTAAAGAAACAAACTCTCAGAGCTAAACTCTCACTAAATAAACACAGGAAAAGCAATGAAGGCTGATAGAGAGGGCAGGTAATATGCCACTCCCCAAAGCAGGGCAGGTAGTGGACCACAGAGCTGATCTCCTGAGCCAGAGAGCAACAGTAAAACTGGATCTGCTTCACAAAACTGAAAAACAAACAGTGAGCCATAATCAAACATGGAGATCAGAGAAGGCGAGTGGAACGCTGAACCCACCGCAGAGAAAGGGTGCAGGACAAAGAACTAAGCTCTCAACGCTGAATGCTCAGTGAACAAACATAGCAATTAGCCACCTCTAAAGCCTGGCAGGTAGTAGATCACAGAACTGATCTACTGAACCAAAGGGCAGAATTCACAACTGAACTTCCCCACCTCACCAAAAATAAAGAACATGAGAAGACACAAAAACAAATAAATGAACTCGGAGACATCCTAAACAAACAACAAAGTAAAACAAAGGATACTATAGAAAAGAGAGATAAATGAATTAAAGATGAAAATAAAAAATATAAAGGAGTAGGTGACCAAAGGTATGGAAAACCTCAGAAAAAGAATCAAACAGAAACAAAAAACACAGTGGAAGGCCACTCCAGCAGACTACAAGTGGAAGACAGAGTATCACAATTCAAAGATAAACTAAATCTTAAAGAAAGAAACTGAAGAAATCTTAGTCAAGCAACTCAAGAGCTGAGAAAGGAATATGCAAGAACTCACTGACTCCATAAAAAAAAAAAACCACAAAATGAAATTGAAGCATCAATAAAGAATCTCCCAAAAAAGGAAAAGTCTAGGACCTGATGGATTCTCTGCTGAATTCTACAAAATCTTCAAAGAAGAACTAATACCAACTCTCCTTAAACTTTCCATGGAATAGAAAGGAAAGGAATACTGCCTAACTTGTTCTATAAAGACAGTATTATAATCATCCCCAAACTGGGCAAGGACACATCTAAAAAGGAGAACTATAGCCCAATCTCCTTAATGAACATCAATGCAAAAATCCTCAATAAAATAATGGCAAATCAAATCCAACAACATATCAGAAAGATCATTCACCATGACCAAGTTGGCTTCATCCCAGGTATGTAGGGATGGTTCAACATACACAAATCTATAAATGTAATACTGCACATTAATAGAAGCAAAGGCAAAACCCACTTGATCTTCTCAATAGATGCAGAAAAGCCTTTGATAAGATTCAACACCATTTCATGATAAAGGCCTTAAGATAATTAGGAATACAAGGAATGTACCTCAACATTATAAAGGCTGCATATGACAAACCTATAGGCAACATCATATTTAATGGAGAAAAACTGAAACCATTTCCCCTAAAATCAGGAATGAGACAAGGGTGCCCATTCTCCCCAGTCCTATTCAACATAGTCCTGGAATTCCTAGCCAATGCAATAAGGCAAGAAGAAGAAATAAAAGGAATACAAATAGGTAAAGAAACTGTCCAAGTATCCCGATTTGAAGATGACATGACACTATACCTCAAAGACCTAAAACTCCTAGACACCAAAAGAAATTTCAGCAACATAGCAGGATACAAAATCAACTTACAAAAATGAGTAGCCATACTATACCCAAACAATGAACAAATTAAGAAAGAATATAGGAAAACAATTCCATTTAAAATAGCCTCAGGAAAAATCAAAATCTAGGAGTAAATGTAACAAAGGAAGTGAATGGCCTCTACAAGGAGAACTACAAAGCTCTGAAGAAAGAGAATGAGGAAAACTACAGAAGGTGGAGAGATCTCCCATGCTCATGGATTGGTAGAATCAGCATAGTAAAAATGGCTATTCTACTAAAAGCAATGTACATGTTCACTGTAATTACCATCAAAATCCCAATGACACTCATCAGAGATTGAAACCTCTACTCTAAGGTTCATTTGGAAACACAAGAGACCATGAATATCCAAGGCAATACTAAGCAAAAAAGAGCAATGCTGGAGGTATCACAATACCCTACTTCAAACTATATTACAGAGCCATAGCAATAAAAGTAGCATTATACCGGGACAAAAACAGATATGAAGACCAGTGGAACAGAATAGAGGACCTGGATATGAGCTGTGTGGACAGTTATGCTCAACTTATTTTTGACAAAGCCACCAAAAACATACAGCCTCCTCAAAAAATGTTGCTGGGAAAAGTGGTTATCTGCCTGAAGAAAACTGAAACTAGATCCATGCCTATCAACCTGTACAAGTGTGAACTCAAAGTGAATTAAGGACCTTAATATCAGACCCAAAACTCTGAAGTTAGTATAGGAAAGAGCAGGGAATATTCTGGAAGCAATAGGTGTAGGCAAAGAATTCCTCAATAGAACGCCAGCAGCCCATCAAGTAAGAGAAAAGATGGACAAATGGGAATACATGAAATTAAAAAACTTCTGCAAAAGAACGCCATCTTAAGCCAAGTTAGCCAGGCTCAGGAAGCCAAAGATCTCATGTTCTCCCTCATTTGCAGATTATAGACCTAAAACAAATGCAGTAATATTGGACATAGGTCAAACATTAAGAGGAGAACACGGAAGGGACGAATAGGGAAAGGAAAGGAAACCTAGTACTTGAAAGTGTTTGATGTGCCCACTGTTGAGGAGTGAATAAAGTAATCTTAAACTGGCAGAAGCCACTATGGGAAAGCAACCAGGAAGTAGTGAAGAGGTCTGGAAGAGATGAACCAATTTGGGTTGCAATACAAAAGTGCATGAAAGCAATGCTTGGAATCTCTCTGTATAGCTGTCTTTATCTCAAGCTAGCAAAAATGCTATGTCTTTCTTATTATCTCTTACATTTTCTCTTCAACAAAATTGGAGAAGAGGGCAGAACAGGTTCTGCCTGGAATCAAAAGGGATGGGGTGAAGTAGGAAGGGGCAGGGGGCAAAGGCAGGGGGCAAGGACTGAGATTGCCCAAACAGTGCATACACCTATGAATAAATAACTTAAAAAAATGAAAATAAAAACAAGTGAAAGAACAGGCATTTACCATTCTGTTCACCTTTGTTCAATAGTATGAAAAGACAAAAACAATAGCATATAGTACCCTTAAAACAGTACGCTAAACTATATAGAGCATAAACATTACGTAAAGGCAAGCGTGATAAAGCAATTTTTGATAATTGTATTGAACAAGATAATGACTCAACATAAATAAGGAAGTGTTCATGAATATTCTTTAGCTTTTGAGAATGTATAGACAGGTGTTACAGAGGGGTACATTAACTAGACTAACCTTCAAATGATGACCTAAATACTAGATTAAATAAAATGAGTTCCTGAAGAACTTTAATGCACAAAGTTAGGATCTTGAATATTAGCCACATAAATATAGTGGTCTTTTGTTTTAATTTTAACATTTATAGAAGAAAGTGAATCAAAGGTTCAGTCTTAGAGTATGAATGATGATGGGCTGCTATGGACAAAGAATATAAAATGTCTTGAATGAGCTTTTACCAAATGTTGTAATGAAAGGAAGGTGAGAAGGTAGGAAAAGCTCTTGCATTCTGGTATCTTTTATGGGACTTTAGCAGATGTAACGTTTAAGAACATGAAATGCTAATGGAAAATTTTCAAGATTAAATTACAATATTTATACTAAAGTATATAATTAAGTCATTGTTAGCAAAAAAGTATGTAATTTTTAAAGTACTTTTTAAAGTTAGACAGTTCTGGAGTCATGGGCAGAATTTGAATCAGAAGACAAAATGGCAAGTTAGCATGTTCCTATGTGAGAAATAAACAAATGCAAATTCAAAAAAAAAAAGAATTGACATTAAAGAGAAATTCTACTTATAAAAGCAGTGAGAAAATCTTCAATCTTCTGACTTCCTTTTCCAAAATGGAAAAACTCACATGGGAATTTAGTTGTATATTGAATATGGGTAAATTTGAAAAAGCCTGTCTAGTACTTAATGAGGATGCACATGGATAGCAATTTTACAACTGACTCACATATGTTGTTCCTTGTTATTAGTATGGTTCAATAAATAGGTATGAAACAAGTAGTTATATACAGAAATCTTAACAAGGAGATAGGTGCAAATATATTCAGTTGGCTCATTAATGCAAATGTATAATGGATCAAAAACCTGCTATTATAGTGAATGTGGTGGTATACATTTCTGCTGTAATGCTGAGTGGATCAAAACTGTGAGGCCCACCTAGGATATAAAACAATTTTAAGGAAAGCCTGTGCTACATACAGAGACCCTGTCCCAAAGAACAACAGAAGTGAAACCTGTCACTGAAAAATATGACAATATTGTGTGTTTTAACGAATTATGCCAAAATCCAGTGAAAATTTCTTAAGAAGTTAAATGTCATACAAGTGAAGTAAGCAAGTTGTTACAAAATTTTACAGAATGCTCCATATAACACAGTATCCAAAAGAAATTAGTAAGAGCTTAAATATTCCTTATTCATACATAATGCTGGACATAGTATTTCTAAATTTTCTTATTGAAAATAAATGTTATTCTTCTTGGTAGTGACTGCCTATATTGCTAGCTGGGCGGGAAGTTAAGACAGCAGAATTTCTTAAGGGCATAAGTTAGAGTCCAGTAACAATCTCTTTCTACAAAAACGAGAGCTCAATAAAAAAGAAACTACAGGAATTAAGGTGACAAAATTCCACAAATTTTGTTGATGCAATTGTGTTTGAGTGTAATAGGTAGTGTTTTTAAATTGAAATCCATTGATAAGGTGTTTCTACTTTCATTTACTAATTGATGGTTTTGAGAGTGAATTCAAGTATATTTGTAATTGTATAGTTGTCTTAACTTGATATAGATTTTGAATAACTGTAGTTAATAAGCTATTTTAATGAGCTTGTGTTAACTGTTGTCACTTTCCTTTTGTTCTCTTGGTGCAGGTTCTTTACAATTATTTCTTTATTCTAGCTTCCTTTTTTTCTATGACAAGTGACATCAATTACATGAATGCTATATTATTTTACTTTTCATGTATGTGTTTTTCCAACAAGACTCTGTGCTTGTCCTTCATAGTCTTAACAGTATTCAAACAACTTGTACAGAAAAAATTTTCAACTTTTTCTTTAACTGAAAATATAAATTTAGATATCCCATCATAATTATAGATTAGATCTAGTATATTTTGGCTGTTTTCCTTTCATTTCAGACATCACTACTAACATGTGCATGCAACTGAAGGTGTTATTAACTCAGGTAAATTTTATTTTTCATACTTTTATTGTCATTGCATTTATTGTGATTGTAGGTTGTACTTTACCCACCATGCCAAATGATACATCATGGTGCCCTCTTGTCATAGATCACCAAGGCCTTACCTTTTCTCAAATACATTGTAAAGAATTTTGCTAGTTATAAAAGAAGGAATGAACAGTTGTGTGCCAGATAAATGAACTTAAATTAAAAATGTGATTTATTCAGGTGTAAATATGTATTTCATTCCTTTGTCATCAAATTAATACCCAGTTCATGTATGGTGGCACAACGTTTTGATGAAAACAGTAATTTTAAGTGATATCAAAAGTTAACCTATCCTTTGTCTTCATTTCTTGAGGTCACCATGAACTGTGTGGCACTTTTAAACCATCAAGCACTGTGTGTAAGGCAGTGGGTAAAGCATTAGTAAAAATGTATGTGCAAAAATCTTTTCAATCCCACATTAAAATTAATTTGCATTTGAGGATCCATGTAAGAAGGTGACAACTCATTACACACCAAAAATGAGAGCAGTCACATATTGTTTACATTGACTGGTCAATATAATCATGTCTTCTGTGATTGAACTCTAGTAAGAAGAAGCAAGGGCTCTTATTGTATGCCTTTAATCCTATACAAAACTGCATCTGGAATGAAGTGACCCCAGTCGCTTGTTGACTGAGGATAGTCCTTCATATTCCTGTTAGCATTCATTTAACCCTTTTGCTTAAGCATGCTATTTGGCTTCCACATTATTTGGTCATTTCTAGTTGCCTATTAACTGGAAGTTGTGATTTGTTGGCAGAAATGGCTGTGTTTATTCTGGGTTGTTCTGCTTCTCAGGACCAGACAAGGAAGATCCAAACCATTCCACCTGCTCCTCCTAGTTTCAGGTACCTTGAAATGTTCATTATGAATGGGAAAGCTGTTGGCAATGCAATGATCTGCACTGTAAGCCTTGGTACCCTACAACTTCCCAGCTTCTGATTTTCTACAATTGGATCCTACACATAATCACTTGCAAATATGTAATCCTCCATCCCAGAACCCTCAGCAAGCCTCCCAAGTGTTGGCCAAAACAAGAAGAGATTTCCACTCCCACTTGTGACTCTGACCCATTTTCTACCCACAGGAGCTCTGCACTTGATCTGTCTCAGGCCTTTCCCCTATAGCTAGAATAGTACTTCAGGCCAAGACTCTATTGGAATAGCACCTGACACTTGCTGGGAGTTCTCTAATATTGAAAAATTCAGGGACAGAGCTGGAGGTGTGGCTCAAGTTGAAAAGCACCTGTTTTACAAGTGTGAAGCCATGAGTTCACATATTAGTCCCACCAAAAAGACTTTTCTGGTTCCAGTTGCTAAGGCCTGTAATCCTAGCTACTTGGGAGAGTGAGAACAGGAGGATTGCAGTTCAAGGCAAACCTGTACAAGTAGTTTACAAGACACCATCTCCAAAACAACCTGAGAAAAATGGACTGGAGGTGTGGCTCAAGCTATAGAGTGTCTTTTTTGCTAGCCCATACCCCTGAGTTTAAAATTCAGTCTCACTGAAAAGAAAGAGAAGAGAGGAGAGGAGAGGAGAGGAGGGAATGGGAGGGGAGGAGAAGGGAGGGGAAGGGAGGAGAGCAGAGGAGATTAGAAGACAGAGAAGAGAAGAGAAGATCAAAAAAATAAAAGTAAAATATGCAGGGACTTTTTGCCTCTAAATGCAGTCTGAATAGCCTATCAAAATGATCTTTTACTGCACCTCTACTGATTGCCAAAATGAAGCTGGAACTTTACCAGTACTTCATGTTGTGCATATTCCAGGTGTCCTTAGAATAAATCTCTGTAAGAAGATCAGTGTTATATGTATTTCCAACTCTCTTGTTTCTCTCTCTCAGCTCCTTCCCTATGCTGTACACTGAAGCAATAAGTATGCACTCTCTACATCTTGTGGGGTTCTTTTATGTTTCTGTTTATTTATAATGAAACTACAGTGAATGCTTTAAGAGGCTCTAGCTTTCATTTGCACAAATCTGCCCTTCTCCTACTGTATGCTCCACATATTTAAGCTTTCTCTCCTTATCTCTGCATTTTCTATTTTCTATAAGTGTCTTCTGTGCACTATTGAAATTTCAGTGATTTCCCACTATCACATAACTTGAAAGGTAGCTGATCACCAGCTCTCCTGGGAAGAACTAGTGATTGATTAGTGCCACTGTCCACCATCTTCACACTTTTGAATGTATGGATCTCTACCTTTCAATTTTGCTATTTTTCTCTGTGGTATATTTTAGTGATATGCTTTGAATCCTTTTTCTTTATCATTTGTGTCTCTACCAGAGGGTTTTTTGTAGTTACCATAAGTCCTTCATGACATATTTTACAGTTGTTATACTCCAAGTTCAGCTATCACAATCGTAGCTATATTTACCTAAAAGGACTCTGTCCTTTTACTTGTTTCCAATGCTGTTCACATCATGTTTATACCTCTGTCTCGTAAATATCAATTAACAAAATATTACAGATACAGTTGTTTTTAGTGTATTTGTTTTTAACTTTTATTCTGAAGTTAAAAATGATTCACATGTTGCCTTCCAGTGTTTGAGTATTCTGATCATAGCTATAATTTACCTTTATAAATTCTCACACATTTTCTTTCTGTTTTTACCATCCTTTTGTTTAACTGAACTCATGATGATGAATTTATGTGTCTTGAAAAGTTTTTTATTCCATTTTTTGTGGAACTGTGGTTTCACTTTTGGCAAAGAAAGTAATGTGCCACTTGAGCCACAATTCTAGTTCTTTTGCTCTTGTTATTTTGTAGATGGGCTTTGGTGAACTCTTTGTCCAAAATGACCTTGAACCCAAGGGTCCCAAAATGGCTCACAATGCAGGCATGAGTCACTGGTGCCGACACTTTACCTTCTTTTTCATATCTTTTTTTTTTTTTTTGGCAGCACTAGGGTTTGCACTCAGAGCCTCACACTTGCAGTGCAGGCATTCTGCCATTTGAGCCACTTCACCAGTCCTACATTTTTAAAGCAGGAAAAGTTTTACTAGCTATAGTATTTTGATGGGCAATTTTCTTCTTTTAGCATTTTGAATATACCATCCCTCTCCTACATGGCTTTCAGATTCTATTGAGAAGTTTCATCAGTGTTGTCACTATGCCACTGTCTTGGCTCATACTGGTAAGCCCAGCTTTTCATGAGGCAGAGATGGAAGAATCATGATTTGAGGCCGGCTCCATCAAAAATGTTAGCAAGACCCCAAATAAGCTATGTGTGGTGGGTGTAACTCTAATCCCAGCTACATTGTAGGGACAGGGAGAAGGATCATTGTCCCAGGCTAGTCTGTGTAAAACAGAGATTACATCTGAAAAACAAATTAAAAAATGGCTCTTGATATGCCTCATGAGGTAGAACATTTGACTAGCAAACACCATGCCCTGAGTACAAACCCCAGAACCACTAAAAAACAACAACAATTAATCTTAATTTTTATTTTGTTTTCTAAATAATTTTTGGCAGTACTAAGTACTTAGAGCTTTGCACTTGCTAGGAATATGCTATAACACTGACATCATGCACAGAGCTATTTTTCCTGAATTTTTTTCCTTTTGTAGTTCTGGAGATTCAACTCAGGGTCTTGGCATGCCAGGTGCACATCACCATGCCCAGCTTTTTTCCTTTGAGATAAGTTCTCACAAAATTTTTGGCAAAGCTCTCTTCAAACTGTGATTATTTTGATCTCATCCTTCTAAGTATCTAGGATTACATTCTTGAGCCACTTGTGCTTGAATGAATTTTTAATGCACTTTCAAAAACAGCAAGTGAAATTTGGAACTTATACATTCAAAACATAAAAAAATGGCTGTATAGATCAGGGAGATTTTGGGATATGAAGAGAAAAATTATGACAACTAATGCTAGCAATTTAAATTACAAAAGAATTGGGGTTTGAGCTCAGGGTTTCATGTTTGTGAAGCAGGTGCTCTTACCACATAAGTCACTCCACCAGCCTTTTCTTGTGATTGGTTTTTTCAAGACAGAGTTTCCTAATATTTGTACTGTGATGGTTTTGAAATGTAATTCTCCTGATCTCTGCTTTCTCAGTAGCTAGGACTATAAAAGAAAGTCACCAATCCTCCCGGCAAATGATTTTCATTATAGTTTTTTTCTACTATAATTGAGCTGGATGTTAATTTGGTTATAAAGGAATGAATTACCTACCTTTGTACAGAACAGATGATATTTTTCACATGAATTTATTTTGCCATGTACACTTTCTCATTCCTTCCTAATTTGACTGACACAATCAAAACTGCAAATATAAAACATGTGCATATAAACATATGAGATAGTGTTCTACCACTCAAAGAAGAAATTTTAACATACACAGAAAATATATTCACAATAATGTTATAGAATTCATGATATTAAATGCTGACAAGATGATGCCATGAAACAAGTCATAAATCAAGTTGATGTTTAATACTGTATAAACACTAAAATGTGTGAAGTGTCCCTCAGTCAAACATTTGTGATGGTGCTGATGACATGTGCTGACATATAGGACTTTATGCTGAGTCATCACTATTAGTGTATGATCCAGACTAATTCTTATGCTTACTATTCTTGACATCTGTGTCAGAAGAAAAGAAAAATGTCAGAGAAGGGGAGAAAATATCAAAGAACAAACTACCAATGAGGAAATCACACAATATACAGAACAAAAGAAACATACTATATAAATGAAGAAACGGACAAAGTGAAGATCTCCTATGTTCCTTAATAAAACAAATCCATTACTTTTCTGTGATCTTCCCTATTATGGAAGGAAGTTGAATCATATGAAGCCGGGCACAGTGGCTCCTCAGTGCAATCCTAGCTACTTGGGAGGCAGAGATGGAAGGATGGTGGCTCCAGACCAGCTCAGGCAAAATATGTCATTCCTTTCCTTCCTAGAAGGAAGTTCCTAATGAGAAGTCCTGTTATAACTGCTGTCATTATGTCACTATATATACACAATTGAAGTTTTCTTTCTCAAATAGGTAACTGAAGAGTTGATTTTAATACCAAGTGTGGATCACTCCCACTGGTTAATCCAGTCATTCAATAGGTAGAAACAGGAGAATGACAGTTCAAAGCCAGCTGAGACAAAAATATAGCAAGAACCCATCTAAAAAGATAAATTATTCAAGAATTTGCCACATGCTGATGGCTCACACCTGTAATCCTTGATGACTGGGATAGAGAAATGGGGATTGGTAGTTAGAGGGCAGCCTGGGCAAAACGTTCACATAACCCCATCTCACCCAATACAAAGTCAGGTGTAATGTTAACTATAATGCCAGCTACACAAGATACATAAATAGGAGGTTCAAAGTTCATGGCATCCTGAGCATAAGGTGAAATCTTATTTCAAAATTTTCTAAAGCATGGCTCAAGTGGCAGTAAGCTCATGTAGCAAGTGTGAGGCCCTGTTTTCACACCTCGTACAGCCAAAAACAAAGTGTGATCATATGTGACTGACAACTCTGGACAACAAAGTAGATATTGGGACTTTGTTGACATTGGAATAATGCTTCAAAGTATCTTCTTTTTTTGAAGGTGACACATCATTGTATTTAGAAAATTCTAAAGTATCCACCAATAAAAAGCATTAGAATGAAAAAAGTTCACAAAGTGGCAGGATACCAAATTACTTCTAAGTGAACAATCTAAGGATAAAATTTTTAAAAGAACTCTACTAACAATAACATCAAAAATTAAAAAAAAATTGACAGGTGCCAGTGACTCACACCTTTTCAACATACCCTTTTTGAAAAACTTTTAAGGGCCAGGAGTTTTAGCACATGCCCATAATCCCAGAGACCTGGGAGATAGAGACAGGAACATCATTGGATAGAAGTCAGTGTGTAAAAATGTTAGTGATACCCTATCACAAAAAGCAGGGCAGGTACCCCACATCCTTGGAGAATTGATGTATGAGGACTTATGCTCCAAGACCAGGATGGGCAAAAGTGCAAGATCCAACCTGAACAAGAAGCTAAAGCAAATAGAGCTGGGTTTGTGGCTAAGGTGGTAGAGCATCTTCAGGCTCTGAGTTCAAACTGCAGTTACTGCCAAAAAAATACTTTAAATATCCCATGTTGTCAATGACAGCCCAACTCCTCTCTAGAAAATGAGACTCTCTAAATAATAAACATTATCTGCTGTTTGCCTCAACTTGCACTCAGATAAATAACCTTGAAGCATTCATACTTCCTTTGATGTTTCAAGGGGGAAATCACGGTGGATTTGCTCAGCAGTTACTCCACCAAAAGGAGAAACACATAATGGGGCTGGCACAGGATCAAACACTTTCTCAAACTGGAAGTCAGAGTCAGTACACGTTGCATCACTCATTCTATACAGAGCATAATGATAAGGTCATACATATATAAAAAGGTAGTTTAAAATTCCCTGAATTATGTGAAAGAAATGTACCACTGACAACTGTGGCCCAAAGAAAAAGTCTCATGTCATAGTGCTATGAAGGAAAATCATCTTGGGAGGAGTTCTGGCTAGAGAGCACAGAACACCTTGCATTTTTATATTTCCAAACGTCCAAGGCCTCCCAACCCATTCTCTAATTAAGCAAGTAACCACTCCAAGAACCAGTGTGGGCCTAGGAAACTGGCAGTGAATTGGACTCAGATTTGCAGATAAAGATCTAATTGGAGTGGAAAGTGTGAGTCACAAGAAACACTGCAGAGGGACGCCAAAGGCTAAAACACTAGTGTATTTTCATCCTGAGTTCTGGTTAGAAGAGTGAAGCCAAGCACCAAAGACCTTTAAAAGCCATGTGCCTTGCATCGACACACACACTGTTTTGTGTTGGTTGCTTCCCACACTCTCAGAGGATCAGAGAAATTGGCAGAAAGCAACTACTGCTTGGGAATTTCCCATGTCAAAACCACATAGGCAGAGCGCCTCTGGTGTGAAATTTTCCAACAAGGAAGATCCTTTGTCTCACTTTGGGGAGGGGAGGAGCTGCAAATTTAGGGTGGCTCCTACATAGAAATTCAATCAAGAAGAAAAGGCAGGATGGAGCTCAGACTGCAAACAACTCTTTAAGGTTTAACTTGTTCAGACTTCACACAGAAAAACAGCTGCCTCCCTGCCACCCCCCAGCCGCCCCGAAGTAAACTGGAAAAGAACGTTCTGGGAAGAAAATCCACCTTTTCTTCTCAGCAAAGAAAAGATATTGACAGGTATTTTTCAAAATTATTGTTTTGTCTTTCTCTGTACTTATTTTATTATGCTCTGCCTCACTATTATTTCTTATTCTTCCATTCCATGTACTTTTCCTCTCTTTCCCATCTGGTTTCTTCAACTTTTCTTCACCTCCCATCTTTTAATTCTTAGTTTCTTTAGCATTAATAATCTTTTAAACTCTTAGTTTATCCAATGATACTTGAGAAAATCAACTGAAGTTAGGTCCTTTCTGCTAAAGCAGTTAATATATAGCTATCATTGTATAGATAACAGCTAACCTCCCCAAATTGCTACCTACATGCTTTGTGAAACATTGCTTGATCTTGGAAGCTTCTGGCAGTCAAACAAATAGCTGTTTATCTCCAGATGTCCTGATCTCAAACTGTTTGACCCTTCTTTTCTTAGCTTAATCAAACCACTATCATTTTTTTTTGAACTTCATATACCTCAAACAAGAGTAAAAATGTCAACCCCCATCCACTGTCTCCAGGGGACCTTGAGAAGTCACTCTCTCACTGAGCTGTAAGCCATGAGTAATCACTCTTTCATTAAATTATAAACTGTCACCTTTGGAAAACCTTGTCCTTATCCCAGATAACTCTCAATCAGGAAGATTATGAACCCAAACCTGCTCATCAAGGTGAAAGGCAGAAAGATAAAAATTGAGATTAGTGTGTCCTGCCTATCAGACTATGGTCTGTGCTGCACCCTTCTGTAGAAGTTAAACTTCACCATTTGGGAATAGCACTTTTAATAATACTGTTACCAGAAAGCTTAATGCTAGTTAATACCTAGGTTTTTTTTTTTATTGTGCTGGGGGTACATTGTGGCATTTACAAAAGTTCTTAGAATATATCAAATATGTCATACATGAATTCACCTCCTCCATCATTCTCCTTTACCCTCTTCCCCCCATTTCTGGAATAGTTTCAACAGGTCTTATTTATCCATTTCCACAGTACATGCACTATATTCCTACTCCCTTTCCGCACATCCTTCCCCCACAGTAGTACCAACCTTACCAGACAAGTCCTGTTCTCTGATATTGTAAAATAAAAAAATGACATTTTTGTTTGTTTAAAATAACTATATAGGGAGCTTCCTTCTTCTTGGGTCCAGGGAGAATTCAGGTAATTTGTGAAAATATAGTAAAAATAATAGTAATGCTTGTTTTTTATTATTGTGCTGGGGGTACATTGTGACATTTACAAAAGTTCTCACAATATATCATGGTTGAATTCACCACCATTATCATTCTCCTTTATCATCCCTCCCACCATACCTGGAATAGTTTCAGTAGGTCTCAGTGTAGGTATAAGCAATATAATTTGATTATTTAATCCACTGTTACATGAATAATAATTGGAGTCTTATGTATGCAATCTGGCAGTGGTGATATTTTAAACTTCAAAGGCTGTGTCTTTATGACATGAAATGTATTTACTATAATTGTAGACCACTGTGGAAGTAACTTTATGCTTCATTAAAAAAAACCAAAGAAATAATATCAAACAGCTTTCTTAACCTGGAGAAAGTTGTAAACATCCAGAAATAGGAAAGACACACGTCCCCAAATAAACATAACCTAAGTAAAGCTATAATGATCAAACTCTCAAAGGAAAATGTTATTTGTGTGGTCTCTTTGACAAAATTAAAAATTACATTGTGAATCTGCAGAACAAACAGGTGAGCATCATGCACAATGTGTGAATCCCTTACCCACTCCCTGGGAACATAATCCAACACAGCCCCTGTGCAGATTGAATCCCCCCAACAAAACTGAAAAGCATAAACAGCAAATGGTAATCTAACATTAACAGTGAAGGTGGAGGTGGAACACTGAACCTGTCCCAGAGAAGGGGGGTGTGGCAAGAAGCCGAACTCTTAGTATCGACTTATCAGTGAACAAATGTGGGAAAAGCAACAAAGGCTGAGAGCAGGAATGGGGTGAGAAGCCAACCTCCCAAAAAAGTTGCCAGCACCCAGAAGAGGTCAGGAGAGCCACAAAGGCCGAGAGTAGGCATGGAGTAACAAGCAATCTCCCAAAGTGGGGCAGGTGGTGGATCCTGGTCTCATGAGACAGAGGACAGTATTCAAAAGTGAATTGCCCCACTTTGCTGTGGGAGGAGCTGACCAAGCAGAGTTGCAACCATAAGGCAATTCAGCTGCCACCTGGTGAAAAACAACAGTTCTAACCACCCTGCACAAACTGACAGAGTTACTTCAGCTCCCAATTGCAACTTGTCCTGTGGACAGAAGGAACCTAATACTACTCACAAGCCAGTGAGACCACATCAGAGCTCCCACTTGCATGCTAATACCAGGATTGGATACTTAGGGGTAACTCCAGAACTTTACCAGACTGAACTTTTTGTTGAACCTGGTGGTTCTTTATCCTATTTTATTAACTTTGTCATCACTATTTTCTTGAACCTTTTGTTACCTCCTTCACTTTCCTTTCTTTTCCTGTGCTACAATCCATTGTTCTCGCTCCCAACTACTCTTTGTGCCCCTTCTCATCCACTCAATCCCGTCTTCACATCCCCCTGCTATCCTTCGCCAACATATCACTACACTACACCTCCCTTCTACAAACTCAACACACATTGACTACCTTATTGTACCAACTGTACACAACTCCAGACTCCTGCAATCCCTGACACAAGCATCCTCCACTACAACAGAAATACACACAAACACATCAAGTGCCACAAAACACAGCAGCCCCCATACCTGTTTCCCCACCCACCCACTCCTTTTCCTGCCTCCCCTGTTTAGTACCACCCTTACAAACTACCCAAATTTGTCTCTATATAATCCAATAACCATTGCCCCCCTCCAATTCCCACAGTTTATAGATATTATCACAAAGGGGTTTCCTGTATAATATGTAAACAACTGGTCTGGGATTGAAACTATGAGTTTGTTATTGCTAAATTACATCTCCAGGCCATGGACAGAAAGAGCACACCAACCTACCTAACAACGAAGTCCGGCACAACAAGAAAAATTAAATCAAGGGAAAGAAAACAGACAATTAAAACCACAACTAGCCTATCAAGAACATAGTTGCACAGCACCAAGTGGAGCAATAAGAAGAAGAATGGAAGGAAACTATACTCTTCAAAATAATAATTCTATAGATGATTCAGTGGGAAATGAATAAAATGGATACACAGTTCCTAACCCCAACAAAAGAGTGATGAATGTTGCTAGGGAGCCCAGTGATGCCCACAAAAAAAAATCAGAGAGGAAATATTGGCAGAAAGCACTTAGAAATTTATGGAAAAGACTCTAGATATGGTTAACCAGAATGTACAAGATGCACTCAAGAAATTTCAAGACATCTAAAATAAAGAACATAAGCACAGGAACAAGTAAATGAATTCAGAGAGGAATTCAACAAACATCAAAGTGAAACAAAGGACACCATAAAAAAATGAGATATATGAATTAAAGATGACAACACAACATATAAAAGAGGAGATGAACAAAGATATGGAAAACCTCAAAAAAAGAATCAAACATAAATTCTGGATATATGAAGTCCCTTAGTGAAACAAAAGACACATTAGAAGGCCACTCCAGCAGACTAGAACAAGTGGAAGACATAATTTCAGAGCTTAAAGATAAAATAGAAATTAAAGAAAAAAGAGAAGAAATCTTAGTCAAAAAACTCAAGAGTTGTGAAAGGAATATGCAAGAACTCATCAACTCCTTCAAAAGACCAAACCTGAAAATCATGTGCATTGAAGAAGGAGAGAAGCCAAAGGTATACATAGTATATAAAATAATATAGTAACAAATCTCAAGAAGGTTTTCCACATTCAGGTATAGGAAGCCTCCAGAAAGCTAAACACACTTGACCAAAACAGAACCTCCCTGGGACATATTATAATTAAAATAACAAGCACAAACAAATAGAAAGAGTATTGAAGGCTGTAAGAGAGAATAAACAAGTAATATATAAGGGTAAATGCATCAAAATAACAGCAGATTTCTCAACAGAAACCTTAAAAGAAAGAAGGGCATGGAGTGAGTTTTTTTGGGCACTGAATGAAAATAAGTTCAGACCTAAGATACTCTACCAAGCAAAACTATCATTCAAAATTGATGGTGTAGTAAAAATCTTCCACAATAAACAGAAACAAAAACAATATATGACCACCAAGGCACCACTACAGAAGATTGTGCAAGGAATTCAAGACACAGATGATGACAGCAAACAAAACCATGAGAGGATAGAAAGCATCAAACCATAGGAGAAGAAGAGACAAGTAATCAGAGACTAGCATTTATTCAGCTATACACAATGAACTCTTTAAAAAACAAAAACAATTAAATGACAGGAATCACTACATACCTATCGATATTAACACTGAATGTCAATGGATTCAATACACCCATCAAAAGATACCACTTGGCAAGCTGGATTAAAAAGGAAGATCTGGCAATCTGGTGATTACAAGATATCCATCTTATTGACAGAAATAAACACTGGTTTAGAGTGAAAGGCTAGAAGATGATTTACCAAGCCAATGGCCCCTGAAAACAGGCAGGAGTAAAAACGCTTATATGAGAAAAAGTAGACATCAAAGTTACATTGGTCAATAGAGATAAAGAAGGACACTTCATACTAATAAAAGGTGCAATACATAAAAAGCAAATAACACTTATCAACCTATATGTACCCAATGTCAGTGTACCCAATTTCATCAAACATATACTAAAGGACTAAAAAGCACATACAGACTCCAACACAGTGGTAGTGGGAGACTTTAATACCCCTCTATCACCAATAGATAGGTCATCCAAATAAAAAATCAACAATGAAATCTAAGAACTTAATGACACCATAAGTCAAATTGGACTTAATTGATGTCTACAGAATATTTCATTCAAGAACAACACAATATACATTCTTCTCAGCACTCCATGGAACTTTCTCCAAAAGAGGTCATATCTTAGGACACAAACCAAGCCTCAGCAAATATAATAAAATAGAAATAACTCCCTGCATTCTATCTGACCACAATGCATTAAAACTAGAACTCAACAACAAAAACATTAGCAGAAAATATGAAAATAATTGGGGGATGAATAATACATTGCTCAATGACCAATGGGTCATAGTAGAAATAAGAGAGGAAATGAAGATTCCTGGATGCTAATGAAAATAAAAACACAACCTACCAGGACCTATGGGATACAGCAAAGGCAGTCCTAAGATGAAAGTTTATAGCCATGACTGTATATATTAAAGTACAGAAAGATATCAAATGATCTAATGCTACATCTCAAACTCCTAGAAAACCAAGAGCAAACAAAATCCACAACAAGCAGATGGAGAGAAACAATAAAAATAAGGGCTGAAATTAATGAAATAGAGACAAAAAACTGTATAAAGAATCCACAAAAAAAAAGCTGGTTTTTTGAAGAAATAAAGAAGATTGACAAGCCCCTGGCAAATCTAACTAAAATGAAGAGGGAAAAGACTAAAATGAGCAAAATCAGCAACGAAAAAAGGAAGATAACAACCAAGACAATGGAAATCCAGGGAATCATCAGAGACTACTTTGAGAACCTATAATGCAACAAATTGGAAAATTTTGAAGAAATGGACAAATATCTGGATACTTATCACCATCCAAAACTGAACCAAGAAGATATTAAGTATCTAAACAGATCTATAACACATAATGAAATTGAAGCATCAATAAAGAGTATCCCAAAAAGAAAAGTCCAAGACCTCACAGATTCTCTGCTGAATTCTACCAGACTTTCAAAAAGAACTAATTCCAATACTCCTTAAACTTTTCCATGAAATAGAAAAGGAAGGAACACTGCCTAACTCATTCTATGAAGCCAGCATTACACTCATCCCAAAACTGAAGAAGACACATCCAAAAAGAAGGACTATAGGCCAATCTGCACAATGAACATGGATGCAAAAATCCTCAGTAAATAATGGTAAACTTAATCCCACAACATATCAGAAAGATCACTCACCATGACCAAATTAACTTCATTCCAGGGATGGAAGGATGATTCAACATACACAAATCAATAAATGTAATACAGCACATTAATAAAAGCAAAGAAAAAAACTACTTGATCATCTCAATAGGTAGAGTAAAAGCCTTGATAAGATTCAAAACTATTTCATAGTAAAAGCTCTAAGGAAACTAGGAATAGAAGGAATGTACCTCAACGTTATGTAAACTACGTTTGACAAACCTATTACCAACATCATACTTAATGGGGAAAAAATGAAACCATTTCCTCTAAAGTCAGGATGAGACAAAGATGCCCACTCTACCCCTCCTATTCAACATAGTCTTGGAATTCCTAGTCAGAGCAATAAGGCAAGAAGAAATAAAGGTAATAGGAAGAGGTAAAGAAATAGTCAAAGTATCCCTATTTGCATACAACATGATCCTATACCTCAAAGATCCAAAAAAACTCCCAAAACCACCATAAACAGCTTTAGCAATGTATTAGGATACAAAATCAACTTACAAAATCAGTAGCCATTCTATACACCAACAATGAACAAATTAAAAATGAATATAGGAAAATAATTCCATTTACCATAACCTCATTTAAAAAAATCAAATATCTAGGTATAAACTTTACAAAACATGTAAATGACATCTACAAAGAGAACTACAAACCACTGAAGAAAGAGATAAAAGAAGACTAGAGAAAGTGGAGAGACCTCCCATGCTCACGGACAGGCAGAATCCACATACTAATAATGACTATACTACCAAAAGCAATCTACATGTTCAATGCAATTCCCATGAAAATTCAATGACATTAATCATAGAGATTGAAAAATCTACCCTAAAGTTCATTTGTAAACACAAGAGACCAGGTATGGCCAAGCAAATACTGAGCAAAAAGAGCAGTGCTGGAGGTATCACAATGCCCATCATCAAACTATACTAAAGAGCTATAGCAATAAGAACAGCATGGTTCCTGCACAAAAACAGATATGAAGATCAGTGGCACAAAATAGAGGTCCGGATATGAATCCATGCAGTTATATCCATCTTATTTTTGATAAAGGGGCCGAAAATATAAGATGGAGAAAAGACAGCCTTTTTAGTAAATTTTGCTGGATAAAATTTATCTACCTGGAGAAAGCTGAAACTAGATCCATACCTATCACCTCATACTAGTACCAACTTAAAGTGGATTATGGACCTTAATTTCAGACCTGAAACGTTGAAGTTAGCACAGGAAAAAGTGGGGAATGATTTGGAAGCAATAGGTATAGACAAGGACTTCCTCAATATAATTCAATAGGCCCAGCAGCTAAGAGAAAAGATGGACAAATGGGACTGCATGAAATTAAAAGGCTTCTGCACAACAAAAGAAATGGTCTCTAAATTAAAGACACCACCCTCAGAATGGGAGAAAATCTTTGCTACTTATACCTTAAACAAGGGACTGGTAACTAGAATATACAGGGAGCTCAAAAAATTAAACTCCCCCTAAATCAATTCACCAATAAAGAAGTGAGAAACTAAACAAAGCAGAGCTAGTTTCATTGAGTCAGTATCTATTTTTGAGTTTGTGTGTGTGTGTGTGTGTGTGTGTGTGTATGTATGTGTGTCTGTTTCATTGGTTTTGGCTCTTATATTTATTTTCTCTCTCCTTCTGCTTGCTTAGGGTTTAGTTTATTCTTGTGCATCTAGGAGTTTGATATGCAGCATTAGGTCACTTATTTGATTTATGTCTCTATGTTTTTAATGTAGGCACTTGTAGCTATAAAATTTCCCCTTAGCACTGCTTTGCTGTATTCCAGAGGTTTTGGTAGGTTGTATTTTCATTTTCAGTAGATTCCAGGAACTTTTTATTTCCCCCCTTATTTCTTTTATGAGCAAGTTATTGTTCAACTGAGTGTTGTTAAGTCTCCATGTGTTTGAATATTTTCTGCAGTTTCTTTTGTTGTTGATTTCTTGTTTCATTCCACTTTGGCCTGACAAGTTTCAGGAAGTTATTTCAGTTTTCTTGTACCTGGTAAGACATGTTTGTGTCCTCTAATCTGATCCGTTTTGGATAAAGCTCCATCCAGATGCTGAGAAACGTGTATAAGGCTGCTGCTGAACGAAACACTCTGTAGTTGTCTGTTAAGTCCATTTGGTCTATGGTGCCATTTAATTCTGGTTTTGTTTATTGATTTTTTTTGTCTGGATGATTTATCTATTGGTGACAATGGGGTATTGCAGTTTCCCACTGTCATTTTTGGGGGGACTATCTTTGCTTTTACATCCAGTAGTTTTTGTTTAATGAAATTGGGTGTATTGAAATTAGGGGCATATAAGTTAAAATTCTTATTTTCTCTTTGTCTCTTCTGACTAGTTTAGGTCATCAGGCAGCTACTCTTATTTTTTTTTCAGGGTCCATTTCGTTGGAAAATCTTTGGAGAAAATCTTTTCTCCACCTTTTCACCCTAAGCCAATTTTTTTGTTTCAGTGAGGTGTCTTTGTTGTAGGCAACAACAAACCATAGAATCTTGTTTTATAACTCACCTCATCAATCTATGCATTGTGAAGGGAAGTTTGAGTCTATTAGCATTCAATATTAATATTACAGTGTTTGTGGGTGTGTGTCTGTGTGTGTGTGTGTCTGTGTAGCTTTACTACAATTTATTGACTTATCTACATATCTGGTGAAAGTTATTTGTTACCACAGTTTCAGACCTATGTTTATCTTCTTCTTCTGTGTGTAGGATTCCTTTGAATATCTTCTGGAATATTGGTTTAGTTTCTATTCATCATGAAGATTTTTATTTCTCCTTTAATTATGAATGCTTTGGTGAGTACAGTAATTTAGGTCCGAAATTATTTTCGTTCAGTGCTTGCAACACCTCATTCGGTGCCATCCTTGCTTTTAAGATTTCTGTTGAGGAATCTGCTGTTATTCTGATGGGCTTGCCTTGAAAGGTGTTTTGACATTTTTCCCATGCAAATTTGAGTTTTCTTTCCTTGACTCTGGAGTTACTGTGTTTACTAAAATATGTCATGACAAATTTTTATTTTAGTCAGGTCTGTTTGATGTCCTAGAAACCTCCTGTACCTAGATGGGTATCTCTTTCTAAGAATTCATGCTATTATTTATAGAATGTGTTTCCTATGCCTTTATCCTGTACTCTCCTCCTTGTTCAATGTGCATGATTTGTAGGTTTGGTCTTTTAATGGAGTCACAGTTATCTGGAGCTTTTTTTTTCTATCATATCTATGTTCTCTTCAAGCCCTGATGTTCTGTGTTCTATTTTGTCCAGTCTGCTAGAGTGACTTTCAACTGAATTTTTATTTGATTAGGATATGTTTTTATTTCCAGAATTTTAATAGGGGCTTTTTGGGAGGTTTTATATATATTTATGTAATCCCCATTCATGTCTTTTAATGTCTTCCTTTTTTCATTTATCTATTTATTTGCATATTCCTTGAATTCATTCAAAAGTTTGTTGTATTCTTTTTGGGTTCATTTGATTGATTCTTTGCCTTCTCATTGAATCACTTAGCTGTTTATTCATATTCTCTATGATTTCAATGACTTATTTTTTTTCATGTCTTCTTTCATCTCATTAATTATACTAATCATCATTCCTTTGAGCTTGGAAATTGAGGCATAATCCCCTTCACTATTCATCAAATCCTTTTTTTGTTTGTTGAATTTTAAGGAGTCACATTCCCCTACCTTTTCATATTTCTTATGCCTCTCTTTTGAGACTTACTCACCTTTAGTCAACTAGTTAGTTGGGGAATTTAGTCAGCTAATCTTTCCCCTGAATTAATATCTATGTTCTGGCAGGACTGGTTATAGGCTAGGTGGTTGTGTCATTTCTGACCACTGGTCTGGAAAAATTAACAATAACAAATCTACCAATTTAATACAAACCAGATAGTTATATGAAGTATAATACTTTTGATGACATTATCCATGTTCAGAAAGAGCAAATTTTGCACATTTTCTCTAATGTGTAAGACAAATCCAAAATATAAAAGTATGCACAAACACAAACATGATCACATATATGGTGGGACTGTTTGAGGCAATGATGGGGAAGAGGAAAAGAAAATGGTAGCAAAAGTACTGAAAGTCATTGTGTCTGCACAGGAAAAAATCACAATGAAATGCACTGAATACTGCAGAATAATGAGGGCTGAGTGGGAAAGGCTAAGGAAGGATAATAGAGGGCCTTAGACTAATTAAGCGCAATATATTCACAGATGAATTACCATGACTAAACCTTTTTGAACAATGAACATATACTAACACAATGAAGAACAGGAATGTTAAACAGGTCTTGTTAGGGAAAGGTCACTTGTTGGAGCAGGAAAGTAAAAGTTGGGTGAATCTGGTCAATGTTGTTTATATAGTGTATGAAGAGAGAACATTGAAGGATGTCAAAATGTTTTAAGTAGTAGGGAGTGGGATGAAGGAGAATGCTGGTGGAGAAGAAGCTAACTAAGATATATTGTAATCATATGTGGAAATGTCACAGTGAAATCATCTGCTTAACTAAGATATACTAATAAAAATGTTTTGAAAAGATAGTTTTCAGGAATAAATATCATAATATGTTACAGGTATTATCCTCTGGAATTTGCCAGTTTGTTGGACTATCATATCTTTGTTGTTTTCAAAATCTACATATATGTTATTATGCAATTTCTAATTCATATATATATCTTAAATGTACAACAGAATAAGGAATATTTCTTAAAAGCTTATTGGTTGCATATTATGCTGGCCTCTCATTTGACCATTTATTCTGAACTCAATTTGAGATTAGATTTTGGAGTGCAGACACCATTTCTAGCAAAATATCATCCTTTTTGAATTAAATGTCTTTAATTATGGATGAGAGACCAAGTTTTCCCAGAAGGTTTCTGAAGGCAAGACTGTGAGGGCCAGTCTTCATTAGACAGTCAGCTCATTTTAAATTAAGACAATAAAAGTCTTCCACAGGATGAGAAAAATGACATTTTTGTTTAAATTGTATTTTCTATGGTATTTTTAGTGCTAGTGGTTGAAGGTCTCTTGTCTGAGGCAAACAGCAACAATCTAACAAATTCATAGTGTGAAAATAATTCGTGAAATATGTTTCAAATTAGAGATTTGAGAAGTTTAAGAATTCTTTTTCAGAAACCTCATTTTTAAATATCTTGATTCCTTAGACTGTGTCATTTTACTTTCATATCTCTGTGAAAGAAATGATCAAGTATCATAATTTTATTAAAAGTTAATCAAAGAAGGAATTGCTGTGACTTTCTAATTACTACCTCCATGTGACATGACTGGGAATCTTTCTACATTTATTTTTTAAGTCCATTTCTGATTTTTCTTTAGCACTTCATTTTGCAAAAAAAGCAATCCTAGAAAAAATGAGGTATCTCACTAAAAAAAAACTATATATGCCAAAATTGATTATTTTTAAATTTATTATTTTATAAAATGATAAACAATGTAGATGTCAGGTAATCTACAGGAAAAGACATACATTCAAAGCTGCACCTTTCCTCACTTTCAAAGGTTTGGTTGGTAGAGGCTCCTACATAACACAATCACTTAGTTATCAAATAGCTGTTTGGCCAACTGATTACTGAAGTAAATCAGACTTCTGTTGACAAATTTACCATTAATCCTGTTAAAAAGAACATACACTAGTGGAATGATTTTTAAAGGTAGGTATTTTTGTATAAATTTATAGAGTGAATTATTTAATTGTATACTCATATTCTTGATTTCACATAATTCTGGGGTGAATACACTATCCAGGTATATGCAGCTGCCCTATTACTAGAGGCACATCCCTAGCTAGTATCAAGGTACTGTTAAATGGTATTTGCAAAAAACATCAAGGAATGTATTTGACAATATATGGTGGTTTTACAATGTAAGTCACGTAGTTACAAGGACAAAGGGGCTGTGCACATTGTCCTGATGAAATAAGATCAGGTTTGTTAGAATAGTATGTTCTCTACTCCGGAGAGCAGGTGACCCTGGAAAATCACAGAGTTCTTTATTGTGACAGGAAAGAAGTCTCTTTCTCTAAGATTTAACATTAAAATTAGACATTACACTTATCACATAATTGCATTCTACAATGTTTGTGGAATGACAAAAAATTGAGAAATTGAGTAAAATGTTTTAAATATAATCAGATTTTATTCAGTTGCAGCAACATAAAATAGTTTATATAATGTATAGTACATTGCAAGAAACTATCACCACTTCCTTTTAAAAAACTTAATTCTTATTGCCTGTTAATAATTAGCAGATATTGTATTTCCATACCTTTGACTTCTAGTTCTACGCATTTCTCTAGTTCCCATCTCCTGTAATAAATTACGTAAATCATTCTGTGGTGAGAATTGTTAGCAGAAACAAAGTTCAAAATTCAATGACACAAAAATATATGATGATGTTCTAAGAAGCTTAATTTTGATGAAAAATGTTATAAACCTAATTGATTATTTCATAAAGTTGTTTAAGAAGAATTTATGGCTTTCTATTTGTGGATTTAAAAATAGTAAACTTGTTTCCAAATCTGTAGCTACCAGAAAAGATTTTACATTGACTCTTCTCTCACTGTTAAAAGCTCTGACATTGTTTGTAGAAAAGTTTAAAGGGATATCATTGTATATTACTGAAAGCATACAAAGGCATTACCTAATGGCTGGAACTACATTGGTATTATGTAAAGACTAGAGATTTCAATGTGTTTAATATAATAATGAACAAAGTATCACAAAATATACCACTTTGCAACACATTTATGAAAATCTCCTGTTTTTTTAATAGTTACTTTAGTTGAGTAATTACTGTGGTGCAATTTGAAAATTCAATACATGTACATAGTGAGACTCTGAGTTCAAACTCTACTACTGCTAAAAAAAGGAGGCATTGATTTCAAATGAATCTTTTACTCATGATTTCATCTAATATGGAGGTAACTGTGGACATTGAGGGAAGAAGACCAGGAGGGACTCAGTAGTAGTAAGGAGGCTCCCATCTTTTAGTTGTTCCATGGTTCATTTTAGCACATTTTTGTCCTCTATCAGGTGAAATATCTACATCTAAAATACACTGATTTGGGCCTAAAATGAAATCTTCAACACCATAAGGAGAGTTGTGCAACATTCAGTGCTGCTGGTGCTAGCCAGGGGGTTGTGTTTTCTTGGGGGGTGGGTGTGGTGGGAAGAGTGTGGATGGACCTGAGCAGGTAAGTTTCTACACACTGAGGAAGAGTAAAAAACTCTGACTTTATTTCAATCAAATTAAGAGAATGACACATGTATCTTTGTAAATCACAACATTTTAAAGTACACTTAACATTTCCAAGAACTTGTGGGGCATTGAATGTGATTAATATTTGTGATGATCAATAAGTAACAGCAGCACTGGGCATGGTGGTGCATTCCTGAAATTCCAATACAGAGGAGACACAGTCAGGAGGATCAAAAATTTGAGGTTAGCCCAGGCTACATAGTGAGCCCTTGAATCAGAAAAGTAAGACCTGGGGATGTAGCTTAGTTTTAGTTCCCTTGTCTAGCATGGATTTGATCCTTGGAGCTGCAAAAAAAGAAAAAGAAAAAAAAGTGACAGGTTGAGGAAAGCATTTCCCTCAGCAGCAAACTTTTATCAAGTGCGGGTAACATCTGACACAACCAGGGCTGACTCTCAGGCAGTTACTGTGACAGAAGAACTTTATCACTATGTAATTTAGGAGCACAATGAAGGCAGCATACAGTCTAGTAATTGACTTCACTGAGGAAAATGGTAAGGAGGTGTTTGTTTATTTCCAAAGGCTGGTGAAACCCAAGGAAGACATGCAACCATAAGTCAAATACCAGTGTGTTTCTCCTAAGGATTTTTTTTATAGCTATAACCATGTTTTACTGAATTTTGGTCAACAGGCTTTATAACTGTGTGTGGTTCTGTTCTGGATATAAAATCTGTCAATGTGTAGTTTTCATAGCTCCTTTTGGAATTCATGACATTACATTGTCAGGTTAATCATCTTTGTGAATTCTTTTGTCCTTTCTTATGATGTGTTCACTATTTCAAATTGATGTTGGAAAGATAACATTTTAACATGATTGTACCAAAGATGCTCCTCGTATTTAGAGTTATTTACTCAAAAATATTACCAAATGTGAAACTGTAGTCCAAAAGTTAACATGATAAAAGTTCAGGACAACAAATTAGCAATTTAGAAAAATATCTATCACTTGCTACTTGAAATATCTTATGTACATTCTGAACATAATTATTCCTTGATAATACAGATTATTTTATTTAACATTGATATGGACTTTTGTAGGCAATTATCCTACTTTTATTGTTGTGCTAGGTGGGTTACATTACAGATTTACAAAGGTTATTACAATGTATCAAGTATATCATACTTGAATTCACCCCCTCTAGGCTCTTCTTTATAACCTGCTCTTTTCCATTTTTGTACATCACTCATTTATAATTTTTTTCATTTAGAAAATCAGATCTTTTACTTTTCTTATTTGATGAATCCTTTAAACTTAAAATAGTAATCAATATTCTAAATAGCTCTAATAATTTTTTGTTTTTTCCTCCTCTCTTCCTGCTTTTCTCACTCCCCTCCACTCTCTCTTTCTTGGCAGTACTGGAGATTGAACTCAGGGCCTCATGCTTTCTAGGCAAGTGCTGTACCACTCAAATGCTTGAGCCACGCCTTTTGCTTTTGAGTTTGTTTTTACATAAGGAATCACACTTTTTTCCAGTCTGGCCTTGGACCTTGATTTTTTTCCAACTTCATCTCCCAAGTAGCTGGGATTGCAAAATGAGCCACCACACTAATCCTGTCATATTGCTTTCTTTGGCTTGCCTGATTATCCAAATATTTTATTCACTTATCTTTAAACATCTCATTTTTCTATTTCCTTATCAATAGTTTTCACTTTCTCTTTAGCTTGAACTCTTTTTCTACAATTTTATTAGATAATTATGTCATGTTCTGAAATATGCAATCTTGAAATTGAAGTTGACTGTTAATGAATTGGTTCCTAAGGACTACCATATGATGACATTTATTCAGCCTACTCAGTGGCTTGCTATATTTTCTACTGTATGTATTTTAAACATATAAGATATTTTTATTATAGTAATCTTACAATTTGTATGTCAGCATTTATTAATAATGTGAAAAGATTTTAGAGTATTACAAAATGAAAAATATATAACAAAATTCTGCTAGTTTTTTAAATAATTCTAACTCAGTAAAAATATGTAGTGTTTTTGTAAATTTTTCTCAGTTTTCAATTTTTTACAAACATTAAAACTTTTCAGTATATTTTTAAAAATTTGATTATCTTTTGTGTTTAAGGAACGATTACTGTACTTTGCCTATAGTCAAGGTAAAAAAAATCCTGACAGATTAAATATTGTTTCAGGCAACTTCACCATATATTTCTAGAACATGGGACTATAGGTTAACAGAAATTATTTATTATGGAAGAATATGGATGCCAGGCTCTGTTTCAGCCCCCCAAAAATTTTTCAATTCCACAGCTTTGATTTAACCATTCTTTGCATACTACTTCAGTCAAAGCATGATATATATTTACTTAAGCATGCTGTCTTATCCTATATTTATTTTTCTCCAACTTAATGAACTTGTACTCACATTTAGAGGAAACAGTTAATGCTAGTTAATGCTTATTAATTTGCAAGCATTATATATTATACTTATGCACATGTTACTATACCTGTAATTCTTATTTATATCCAAAATAGTAGAAATTTGAAAAGTGAATTAAAGAAACATTAACATTGCACTGTGCTTGATTTACTATCATGCTAAATTGTACACACAAGAAATAGTGAGGGAAAGTTCTTATAATAAGAGAAGCTTCCAGTCTATCATCTGAAAGACATCTGCAAAGTAGAATGCAGTTTTTACAAACAAATCATATACATGCATTATTTTTCTCTCATTTTATATGTAAATTGTACACCCATTAAATATTTTCATTTTAACATTCATAATTTCCACAGACCTTGAAGAGAGGTGTTTGATTACTCAAAATGTATAGTAATGCCAAAGAGAGGAAAACCTTTCTCTCCCTGATTTGATCAGTACACACTGAATGGATGTGCTGAGACATCACACAGTCCTATGTAATAGGTAAGAGTTTTACATATTGAACAAAATGAAATAATTAAAAATAACTTGTAAAACTATTTTTCAATCTATAATAGTTTAAATTACTAAATAGGAGACTGCTATAGACACATAAAGTTATTCCAGAAAATCTGTCAAATTTAATAATTGTCATTCTGTTTTTTCTCTAAGGGCACCAACGTGAGTACATGTGTGTTATAGATTTTGCCTGCTTTGATGATTCTACATAAGCCATGAAAACAGGAAATCACAGTTTTAAGATAGACTTTACACTTGTCGGTCTTTTCCAATATGGCCAAAATGAACACTTTTCTCTTTGTTGTCATTGCCACCTTATTTTCAGTGGCTCTAGTGGGGAATATCACAATGATCCATCTCATCTGACTGGACATCAGACTCCACACCCCCATGTACTATCTACTCAGTCAACTTTCTGTCATTGACATGATGTACATCTCCACCACTGTACCCAAGATGGCAACCAACTTTCTGTCAAATACCAAGACTATTACATTTTTGGGCTGTGAGATTCAAGCCTTTGTGTTCCTCAGTCTTGGTGCATCTGAAACCCTTCTTCTGGGTTTCATGTCTTTTGATAGGTATGTAGCCATCTGTCATCCTTTACGTTATCCTGTCCTCATGAGTGGCAAGATTTGTTGCTATATGGTCACATGTGCATGGAGCAGCAGTTCCATCAATGCTTTAGTACATACACTGTATGCATTTTAGCTTCCATTCTGTAGGTCTCAGGTCATTAACCACTTTTTCTGTGAAGTTCCATCCCTCCTGTCATTGGTGTGTCAAGACACATCCCAGTATGAGTATACAGTTCTCTTGAGTGGACTTGTTATTCTGCTGTTTCCATTCATGGCCATTCTAGCTTCCTATGCTCGTGTGCTCATTGTTGTACTCCAGATGCATTCAGGCAAAGGGCAGATTAAAGCTCTTTCCACTTGTTGCTCCCACCTGATTGTGGCAAGCCTGTTTTATGTAACCATTCTGTCTACCTACACCCAGCCACATTTCTTGCATTCCCCTCCCTGAGATAAGGTGGTTGCAGTATTTTACTCCATTATCACTCCTGTTCTGAACCCATTTATTTACAGCCTGAGAAATAAGGAAGTCATGGGGGCGATGAGGAGACATTTGGCTTAATGGATATTGGTATGGAAATACAGTTTTGGGAATCCCTCCATGAATGAGAAGTCACTTAAAAGCTGTTCAAGATAACTACACAGAAAGATGTAAACATCAATATTTTTCTTAGAAGCCTGAGAAACAGCACATGTTTTTCAAGCTTGTTTAACTTCTAAAGTAATATTAGATAACTTTGTTAGCTGAATATTCACCTCATGTTAATATTTTGCATTATGACTTATATACCCCAAAATGTAATCCACAAGAAAGAAATTCTATTGAAACATTTAGCATGAAGTTAATCTATAACTAAACTTAATAAAGAGAAAATCATATTATCCATTCATCCATTCATTCACTCAACAAAAATTTTAATGGTGTGAGTCTGGCAGGGATCCAACCACCATTCATGAGAGAGTGAACCAAAACAAAAAGTGACAAATCTCTCCTGAAAACACCATAATTCCAACTTCACCATTAATTTCCCTTGCCATGAAATGTTACACATGGGTAGGTTCTAGGGTCTAGGACATAAATGTATATGGACAGCTAATGCTTTCGTTAAGTTATGTGAGGCTAAATCCTCACAAAAGAAAGCCTTATGGGTTACCACCAGGTGACTCTCAATGGCAGGAGCTGCTCTCCTCCAATGAAGAATGATCAATTTTCTACCTAGCCAACTGTTACTTTTGTGGATGGGTTTCCTTTATCTTAATGGACTGCTATCATGCTTTCATATTACCATGTCTCCTTATATACTTCAGTTAAGTTAAAATATAAATACTTCAATAAGGAACTCAAAGTGTGTTAAACATAATTAACCAATTTGTTATAATGATTTTGGTTGATTATAGGATTCTATTGTGTCATGTGTCAAGGTCTGTCTCTTAGGTATTCACCATGATAAACAAAAAAGTTCACAAAACATCTAAGTTCCTAAGTAGCACACAAACACAAGTACATATACAGGGACATAAAAAAAAATACTGACTCGTTTGAGCCACTTACATTTTCATGAAATAGGTCTAGTCCAAAGCCCATGGGGGTAATGACTTTTTTCAAGGACATTCCAGTAATATGAAGACAAGTGGATTCTTACTAGCTGCCTGTAGAACCTCCAAAATTAATGACTCTCCTAATCTTTAACAATATGTGCAAATGCACAACAATCCTTATAATGCAAATCTTGCTTCCCAGTTAATGCATTTGTATACTCTAAGGCAACTCTAGTGCTGTGAGATTCTACTCACTCAGGAAAGGAAAAGGATGGGTCACCACAGCTAACTTGCTGTAACAGAACATAATGCATGTAAGGGTGAGAGATTACAGAGTTTTTGTACTGTCATCTACAAAGAGTTAAAGTTTTTAAGCATATGACATAGCCTATAGTACCCTAAAAGGACTGTTGATAGTGAACTTAAAGGATAAATCCTGGCTGTCTTAAGTTGTATGCTGAAACAGAGACACCATGGTTTGGTCTGTTCCTTTAGAGATGTTGGGGAGAGGAAGGGTAAAGTTCGGGAAAAATTGGTCAGAGAAAAAGCAATAACTTCAGATTCTTGAAGATTTACAGGAGAAAAGTTTGAATATGAGCAGCTATATTTCCTGTTCTTTAGAAATGTAAGAAATGGCCAGGAATCACAGTATTGTATTGCCTGCAAAGTATATCTTATGGAGTACTTATCTACTATATGTGAAGAAAACAAGTCTCTGAAAAGGTTGAGATTTACAGCAGAATCAAAAGTGTGCATAACAAAGAAAGCTTTAAATGTCAAAATGTGTATTTTAGGTATAGTTAACACTTAAATATATTTTCCTCTTTTAGGATATTGTTTGTTTTCTTATTTTGTTTGTCAGTATTTTTCAAGATATCCCAATGAATTGGTTCACATTTAATTAGTATAAAACAGGAGAAGAATGCTGTTTTTCTCTTATAGTCTTGAAGAAAATAATCTAAGTTAATAACATCTCATCAGAAAACTTGGATTGAGAGTCTAGGGCAAAAATTAGGACTAATGGTTGAAGTGATTCTTGTTCTTACTGTACAATACCCATTGCAAACACAAACATGCACACACATGAACACATACAGGAGCACACACATAGGTGTGTGCACGTGCATGGGTGCACACATGCACACATTCAAAGGTACATAGACTCATACTATGTAGAAATCTTCAGGACCATAGGTGTTCAATTGTACCATCCTCCTTTTGGAAAGGTTTTCCTTTGCCAGCATATTTCCATAACTCTCCCTCATAAGTAATTGCCAGGTCTTTCTTAACACATGGGTTATTACTAAAACACAGGCTGGCAGGGTTGTGTGCATTCCCAGAAATGAGGTAAGTATTTTTTACACATTATCTCATTTAACAGAATATAAGGCTGGTCTTACTTTCCAATATGTTATATACTGATATAATCAGTTTGTTCACTTAAAAGTGATTTTTCTCAGGAATAAATAGCCTGATGTATAGAATCATATACCATGTGTCTGAAAAAGCTAGGAGAAAATATTTTTGATATTTTACCATTAATAAGTGATTAATATTTGAGGAGATAATTAACCTTGCTTAAACATATGTAACTTATATGTGTATCAAAGATCACATGGTACCCCATTGATATATGTATACAATTTTTTATATATTGGTGCAAATCAATTTAATTCAAATTCAAATTGGAGAGGGTACTTGGTCATCCATAGCATCCAACATATGATGCTATTAGCATTCTCAGACCCTACAACTCGGGCCTCCTTGGGGCATTTCCTTCTTTTTAACAACAGTAGTGGAACATTCAGTGAGTTCTACAAGGTGATCCGGGGGACCAGAGCCATGGAGCACTAGGATCTTCCTTCAGTGTGATGGCTTATGAGGTAGGTTAGGCTATAAGTGGGACACAGGATGCAGACAACTGGAGACTTTCTTATGAAGTGTAGTTTGAAATGAAACACAGAATATGAATCTAAGGTTCCCTTGCTTCCAGGCAGCACCTGTTCTGCCCTTATCTCTAATTTTGTTGAAGAGAAGACATAAGCATAATAAGAAAGACAAAGTGTTTTTTCTAGTTAAGAATAGTTATACAGAGAGATTCCTAGCATTGCTTCCCTGTACAAATGTGTTTACTTTCATCATGCAAATTACTATCCAGTTTCCTTTTGGAAAAATGACACATTGGAGTAGATGAAAGAAATTGGGGCATCTGTTTATGGAGATCTTGCTAAATCAGTAATTAACACTTTGTGTACTACCACCTTCAATATTCCTGAGTGTTGTTATGGTGCTTATTCTAATATGCTACATGGAGAACTACAGGATATATGTAATGGACCAACACAATGGGACTTGGAATTACTGGACTACAAACTAAACATGAGCTCTATATAAACCACAACTCTCTTCAATCCTACCTGCTCTCACCACCAGATGAGAATCTGATTTGACCACAGAGACAACAAAATGCCTGCTTTCCCTCAGTTGAACTACATACACAAATTGTTTGGAGTATATAATTTTTCGTTCATTCATGAATGTATTAAAATATTTATTCTGTGTTTACTCTGTGCAGACTGGTGAAGTGACTCAAGTGGTAGAGTACCTGCCTTGTAAACATGAGGCCCTAAGTTCAAACCCCAGTACTGTTAAAAACAAAGAAAAACCAAAAGATGTGTTTACTCTGTACAATGACACTATACTTACTAGAAAAAAATGGATTATATCTTCCCAGAGTGATTGTAATAAACATTTTGTTTTATTTAAAATAATTTATCAATTTGATGAAAAATCATTTGGTCTAGCCTATCACATTAAGAGTTCATAATTCACTTAATTTAATTTTTAAATTCAATGATTTACTTTCTCACTATCAGTAGTCTTCTAATTTCTGACCTTGACTCTGAAGCAAACAATAAGCTTTTAATAACTCAAATTTTAATTTGAATTTAAAGTTATCAATATAAAGTATCCCCATTAATTTAAAAAATGGAAGAGTTTAGGTTCTAAGAGAAGGATAAGACAAAAGAGCATTGACCTTGACCCTGTAATTCCTGGTTGTCTGCCAGTCTGTAGTTAGACAAGGATTTCCCCTGGAACTTAATATTCCTCTGCATTGTTGTTGGTAAGCATGTCTTCTCAAATGTTAGTGTGCAGGACTGCCTTCTGCACAAGTACATCCCTCCTGTTCTGGAGAAGACATTTGCTTTGGGAGGGGATTTCATGATATTTTAAAATACAGTTCTACATGTGCAGATATTTTAGATAAATCTGGAATATTTTATTGTTTATCTTATGCAAGCTACTAGTATCACTTATATGTGTGTTTCTTTATACTTTGACATATCATAAAGAAAATTCTGAAAGAAACAAGAAATAGGATTCTTAGATGCTTGTGTTAGATACTCACATAAATACTGATATTTTCATAAGAACTTCCAAGCTTTTCCCAAACTGCCTACTGGTTCTCACCCACTTACCCTTATTAATACTAGTTTTCAAAACTCAAAAATGACTTTCTAATAACCATCATTAATGGATCTGTCTGCCAGTCTATATTCATTCCAAAAATACAAGTATATTAAATTTTTATTGTTAAATAGTCCAACAATTATCATATTCTAAACAGCAATACATGCAAACTTCTTAGAGCCTGGGTGCTGGTATAAGCAATACAACCAGTGTTAGATTTAGTATGTGTATTACATAAAATACTTTACAGCTTGATTGACTGCTTTCTTGTATTTGGTGTTGATAAGTATAACAATTTTAAGAACCTTTAGAAACACCCACTCTTGGGTAAAGTAAAAATGCACTTAGTCATCTGTGAACATCTTACTTTTGTTATTTTTTTATAATACAATGTAATCTATAAATCCATCTGCTCAAATTTTGACTCTATCTACCATTCTCTCATTATATAGTATCACCAAACACGTAATGATGGAGAATAACCACTCAGAAATGTATGGTATCTTGAACATTTTCTGCAAAATTTTCATCAGTAAGACCTTCATTTTAGTATAAAAATCTTTCACTTTTAGAAAGATTATAAAGTGTGTTTTTTATTAGCGAACATTAATTTTACAAGACTTTACTGCAATATTTCCATTGATGCATACAAAGACCTGTAAACAAGTTCACCCCTTTTATTATACTCCCTTAACCTGCTTATCTTCTCTTTCCATTTTCAAACAGTATTTAGTGGGCTTCAGTATGCTATTTTCATATATACATTCATAAATGTGTATGTGTCTGTGTGTGTATAGAGACCTTTTATACTTATGTCCCAATATTACTATTATTATTATTATTAATTTTAGCTCTATCCTCCACATAAGAGTGAAAGCATACCATATTTGGCCTTCTGGTCTTCATGTATCTTGCTAAAATCATGATCTCTAGTTCCATCCATTCTTCTTCATTCTTTCTTCCTTATGGCTGAATGATCCTCTGTTGTATATAAAACATATTTTCTTTATTCATTCATCAGTTGTTGGGCCCATAGGCTTATTCCATTGCTTGGATATTGTGAACAGTGCTCTGATAAACATAGGTGTGCTGGTGTCTCTCTCTTAAGTTGATTTACACTCCTTCAGATATATGCCCAGGAGTGGTACAACAGGGTCATAAGATAGGTCTATCTCAACTTGTTGTTGAACCTCTGTATGACTTCTATAGTGGCTATACTAATTCACATTCTCAACTGCACATTCTCCCAATCATTTATATAATTAATACCAAAAATATACAAAGAACTCAAAAGTTAAACACCAAAAGAACAAATAATCCAACTAATAAATGGGCAAATAAATTAAACACTTACCAAAAAGGAATACAAATGGCTAATGATTACATGAAGAAATGTTCACTATCCTTAGCCATAAAGGAAATGAAAATCTAAACAGCACTGAGATGCCATCCACCTAGCCACAATCAAGAAAATCAAGTGTGTTTTAAAAGTGCTGTTTTCTTCTGGTCTGTCAACTTAAAACTTTGAATGAACAACTTTTCTATACTTTGGTAAAATGTCATCCTTACAATTTTTAAATTGGCAAATAAAAATTGTATATATTGTGATGTAAAACATAATATTCTTTAAAATATGCATATATTAAGAAATGACAAAAAGATGCTAACTAACAAATTTATTGTCACACATACTTATGTTTTGTGAAGTGCACATTAAAATCTACTCATTCAGGAATTTTCAAGTATAAAATGCATTATTATTAGCTATCATCACTATGTTGTACAATAGATCTCTTAAACTTAGTACTCCTGTCTTACAAAAGCTGTGTACTGTTTGAATGTTTCACCAGCAATAATAAGACTTCTGGTCTATTTCTCACTTTAACAATTGAATCATTCTATATGCTAGTTATTTAATTCCACATTTGAAATGTTTGATGTAAACAAACTCCTTTGTTTTGTATGCAATTTTCATTGACACTGCTTGAAAATCTGAGTGATATTTAGTACAAAGCAAGAAAAAGGAAATTTATTTCACATTGTAAGGGATTAACAGGCAATACAAAATCTTTAAGGAATGTAGTATATTCCACACTGTGGCTACTTCCAAATTTATATCATCACTAACCACATTGCTAATCAAAGCATATGACATTTGGGTGTAATTGTTAGCTTCAATGTGTAGGTTCCTTAATGTTCCCATTCCGTTTTGTGTTTTACAAAGGATTTAATTTCTTAAAATTGTGTAATATCATACCAAAGTATTTACCATATCTACCAGGTCAAATATTCATGTGAATTTCATGGTGATAACATTTAAAATCCCCTGGTACCTATTATCATTCTATCATTCTATCAACAGTGCAAATGGGGTTCCTTTTCTCCACATCCTTATCAACACTTGTACTTCATCCTTTTGATTATTGTAATTTACCACAAGAGAAGTCATATCTTCTTGTGGTTTTAATTTATACTCTCTGATGACTGTCGACATTGAGCATTTTTTCATGCATATGTTAACCATTTGTAGTTCTTCTTTTGAGAAAAGCAAGTCTTTTAGTCATTTTTCATTGGGGTTCTTTGTTTTATTGTTGCTTAGCATTTTGAGTTCCCTGCATTTTTTAAATAATAGGCATTTATCTGATTTAAGTCTTTTCACTCTATTATTTCCTTACCTGTGTAGGAGCTGTTCATTGGACAAAGTCTCTCTTGTATATTTTTGCTCTTGTTGCCTGTCACATCAGACGCAAGAAATCTCTGCCCAGAGAAAGTCATGGGACTTTTCTGTTCTGATTTCCTCTAGTATTTCTATAGTTCAAGGTCTTACATTTAAGTCATTAATGAATTTTGAGTTGATTCTAGCATGAGGAGTCAAATTTGGGTTCATTTTTTCCATATATGGATATCCACATTTCCCAAGAACACTTATTGAAGAGCTTTCCTTTTCCCAAATTTTTCTTTTGGCATCTTTATTGGAAATAATCACACTCAGCTGTGAGTTTATTTCTGGCTCTATATCTTCCATTGGTGATATGTCTGTGTTTATGTTTATGTCAGCAGCATGCTGTTTGACCACAACGACTTTCCCACGCATTCTAAAATCCACTTGTGGAGTGTCTTTTGCTTTCGAATTTTTGGTCAAAATTACTGTGGCTAGTTAGAATCTTTGGGGTTTCATACAGATCCTAAGATTGTTTTCTATTTCTATGTAAAAGGACATTGGAATTTTGATAGGAATTGAATTGATGTGTTGGTTGCCTTGGAGATATACATATTTAATACTATTAATTATTCAAACACATAAACATAGTAATATTCCCATTTTATCATCTTTCATTTCTTTCATAAATGTTTGTAGTTTTCAATGTAAAGATCATGTATTCCCTTGTTTAAATTTACTCCACATAGTTTGTTTACTACAAGCTACTGTAAATTGTATTGTTTTCTTAATATCTTTTTCAAAAGGCCATTGTTGATAGATAGAAACTTTACTTGTTGCTGGGAGAATGGCTCAAGTGGTAGAATGCCTGCATAACCAGCATGAGGCCCCAGTTCAAAATCTAGTACCAATGAAACAAAACTACTGAATATGATAAGTCGATTTCTTTTTGGATGGTGGGTACTGGTGTTTGAACTCAGGGCCTACACCTGAAGCACTCTGCCAGTTGTTTTTTGTGATAGGTGTTTACATGATAAGTTCTCCCAAACTATTTGTCTGGGCTGCCTTCACGCCATGATCATCCTGATCCCTCCCTCCTGACTAGCTAGGACTATAGTTGTGAGCCACTAGAGCCCAGCTTATATTGATTTCTTATCTTTCAACTCTGTCTTCTTGACTGACATAGAAAGATGTGTTTCTTGCTTATTTTATCTTCAATATTTAACTTTATGTTTAGAATATAATAATATTCAATATTTTTAGAATGGTAGTATTTTGTGAAATTGGTAAAATATTTTTAGAAATGCTATATTGTAACAGGGAGGTGGAGCAGAAGAAAACAGACTAAGCCTGAGTCCTGAGAAAGTAGCAGGGAGGTAGAGATGGCATAGTAGAGAGATAAAACCTGAGGAATCTAAACATGAGGAAGGTCGCATAGCACTGGGGAGGGGGAAAAGTCACATAGCACTCAGGTAAAGTAGCCTATAAAATTAAATATATCCATATATGGGTTAGACCTTGCTTTTTGCTTCTGTAACCTGCTTGCAAGGATATATAAAGTGAGACCCCTTTGTTGGGGCTCAGTCTTTGGACACGAGTCTTCTCAGTCTATGCTGGCACAATAAAGTGTTGCCTCCTGATAAATTGCCTCAGTGTCCTATATCTCAGCTAGTAACTTTCCACAGCATTTCTTCGGGGCTTGTTGTCTGGGATTACAGAGACAGTGATTTATCATCTCCCTTGTCACCAGGATGCCTCCCCCTGACTGCCAGGATGCATTCTCTTGTTGGGTTGGGGTGAAGGCCTCAGATACACAACAGAATCTGGTGAGGTGCAGGAACCAGTGAGGGGAGGGGAACACCATTCATCAGACTGGTAAGAACCTGGGTTCAAATTCAGAACTACCTCAGGAGGCAGAAGGGGAAACTGATCACCTAATACAGACTGCTAGTAACTGCTAGTAACCACAGTGAAACACTGTCTTTCAAGTTTAGGGAGTGGGGAGGAAGTACTGTGCTGTGTGAGAGTGTATGAAAGTGCAAGCCTGAGACACAGCCCAGCTGCAAAGCAAGTGAGGAGTCCTGATCCTCGGTTCCATGACAAACTCATAAGGTCAAGGGTGAGCCCTAACAGGGTTTCTGGCGAAGGGTTTATACAGGCTCCCTGAGGCCAAAGAGACACCTACTTCCTGCGAGGGGAGCAGCTGGAGACTGACAAAGCAAGTGCTTTACCAAAACCCCTCTCCCTCTGTGTCTGTCTGGCAGTCTGGTAACCGGAGGAGATGGACAAAAATCAGAGTACAAACATTCCCTTGGAGTGTATGATTAAAAACCTTAAAAAGAGATTTAATGTAGACTATGGAGTTAAGTTAGCTCCTAACAAGCTTAAGGTCCTTTGTAAAGTAGATTGACCTGTTTTTGATGCAGGATGACCTCTAGAAGGGCAGGAGATAAAACTGTGGTTAATGAAGTTTACAAAGAAATTGTAAAAAAAATCCTTAACACCCAGGAGAATGGGAAAAGCCAAAGGCTAAAATTGGTCCTCAAAAACCAGACTCTGTTGTTTATTTAAATTCAGGTAGCAATTTATTGGGTGGACTGAGGAGAAATCAGTCTTCCAGTCTTGATGGGTAGGTTTGGTGCCCCATCTTGCACATCTTTATCCAAAATGGTCATCATAAAGGAGGACTGAAGCTCAACACTAACAGAGCTCTTACAAAAATTAGCACATGAGGGATGGACTTGGACTAATACATAAGATCTTTCCTGACTTGGAAGAAAAGGAATATTGCAGAAGGGTTGTGAATGTAGAAAGGGGGAAGTGGAGGAATGGAAACAAAATTGGAATGAGGTCTTCATGAATAAAATCTAGTAAATTGAAAGTGTAAAGGTCACAAAATATTTGGAGACAGAAAAGGATGAAAGTTTTAATACACTCATTCAGTTGAGTTTTTATGTCTTAAAAATAAAAAGTAAATAGAAAACAATTTAGGATTATTAAAGTATGCCAGAAATGCTGAACTTGCTGGCACTTTTACTTCTAGGGAGTATAAACAGGGAGAACCTACCTAAAAATGGTGAGAAGAAAAGGAGCAACTTTGACTGTTGCTGGTTTAAAAAAAAAAAACTGTTTCAAAATGTTGGTGCAGTAATCTTGGTCTGTTATTGTGACAGTCATGAGATGCTTATGTTTCCATTGCTAACGGCTGGTCAGATTATGCATTCATCTAATGGTGTGCTCACAGGGTGTGTGTATGTGTAAGCATCTTCAAAACAGCTCTTAAACTGCTGCTGTAAGGTTAATATGATACTCAAGGTAACAAAAAACCCTGGGTATTTGTTTTAAAAATCTTTATTATAAACTGTTTAGACTTATTATGTATAAATATGTAAACATCTTGAGACTGGTTCTTATTATAGAGTCAATATAAAAATTATTATTCTGTTCTACTGTGCTACTTTTAAGAAAACAGGTTTTGAAAATTATTTCAATCAGGTTGAATTAGGATACAGAACTTCAGGGGTTAACACTGTAGCTCAGACCAGAATAGAAAAAAAAAAAAAAGATAAAGACAAGCTTCCCCAGAAGATACAAAATAGGTTGTCACAAAGATACAGAGTAAGTTGTCATAAAAAGATGGAGCTTATATAAGTGATTAAATTAACTAAAATCCAGTTACATTAAAGGTTTTGTAAGATCAAAATTTAATGTTCTGATGTTAAATTAAAACTTAATTCTCTAAGCTCATGACAACAAAGCTATCTTTAAAATATTGTATTGTTCTTGATAACATTTACAAAAAAATTCCCTTAAAAATGGTTTTTGTTTTGTCAAGACAACTGTCAGGGATTTTTGGTGCTACAGGTTAATCCACAAATTTGTCAAGACAACAAAAGCTTATTAAAACATAGAGAGACAAGAGGAAGCTGAGCACAGGGAGTGCTGCTGCATGGATATGAGGATCGAGACAGATTTACTTATGTAATACAAAGCCAAAGTGAACCCTCCAGATAGAATAAAAAAACACTCAAAAAGGAACACTACATTGAAAGTAAAGACCTCCAATTATTATTGGGCTCAACAGAGTGAAGATGTTAGTCATATTACTTCCACATGTCAGGCAGAAGAAATTTTTGGTCTGGAACTGCTAGATGGGGCCTGTTATTTTAGGGGGCCTCCATTAACTACAGGTTGGTGGGATCCTGCTGTATGTCATGAGCCATGTATTAAAATTCAACAATCTGGGATGTGATCCCTTATCAACAATTGAGCCATGATTCTTGGTCACTGTTTCCTAACTCCACACTTAGTCCCCATAAATATGTATCTGTGTTCTCTGGTGATTTTTGTCGGGGTTTTGACTACTAAGGTAACTGAGTCATGTTCATTTAAGAGTTAGTTTATGTAAAATTTTCTAGATGACCTCATAGTTAAACTACAATAGTCTTGGATGAAAAAAATCTTAGGTTTTACTTCAAGAGCAATAACTAAACTAATATGTATATATAACCTCTATAGAGCTGTGATGCTGTTGATTGTTCTATATATTAAATATATTTATGTTTTTTAAGTATATCAAGCCTTCTAAAATACAAAAGTTAGATAAGCACTGTAAGAAAAAGTTAATGATACTGATAATACTCTTCTATTAGTTGCTAAATTATCCATCAGAATTTTAACTATGACTCTTAAGTTTTTGTCATTACAGTTCTGATATTTCTGGAGCATTTACAATCAAGTCCATAAAAAATGACTCTAGTAACTACTTATGTGTCAACCAGGTTAACATTTTAGACACCTGATTTTGTTAGATTTTGTTTTGTGTTGTCCTTGTCTAGAAGCCCACTGCGTAAGAGCCACTCCTTTTTTGGCCAAAGGGTCTATTTGGCACTGACTCCCACCTGATCTGCTGGTTATTCCCCCTCTGCCCTGACATGGGACCAAGACCAAACCAACAAACAAAATCCAGGAAAGAGCAAATCTCAACAGTGAGAAAAAAATGACCAATCAAGAAAGATCTTTAGTCTAAAGCCCTATCACACTGAACACTCCCAATCTCATCTGGTCTTGGCAGCTAAGCAGGGTCAGGCCTGGTTAGTTCTTGGATGAAAGACAGATCTTCTGAAAAGACTGCTCAGAGACAAGTAGTTTGGAGACAAGGGGGGAATGCCATCAAAGTTCAAATGTAATCACTGGTGCCAGACCTCTCAAAAATAACCAAGGCTGAGAGGATTGAGGAAATGGTTCTTGTGCATGTGTGGCTATCTGGCACTAAAGCCCTTCTAGACACAAATTCATATTTTTATACAGGGTCTTCTTCTTAAATAGAGACAAAATAACTGTTTTCACTGGCTGTAAACATGTCCTTTGATATTTAAACATGGTGGTTTTAACTTTTTTTAAAGCAACACGTTATTGGACATATATACTGATAATGTTGCCATGGTAATTCTACAAAGTTTTATTAAAAAAGACATTGTCTGGGTAAAAAAATGAACTGTCCACCCATTAAAACCCCATTGGAGGGGCCCTTTTGTTGTTATCCCACAACAGTTAAAGTAACAGTGATTGCTCCTTGGATCCACCACAGTAGAATCAAGCCAGGTTCTCTTGAGTGGGAGTGTATCCACTCAAGAGATCCAGCTTCACTGTGTAAGACCACCCTCCAGAACCTGAGCACCCTCCCTCAGCAAGACTCCTCCGCTTCCCAGGAAATAACAAGGGACCAAGAATGGTGGGGTGACAGCCCTACTCTATTCACTCCAGGAAGCTGACTAGTCTACAGACAGCAGAAACTTGAGAAGTCAACTCTCCAATGGAACAAATGGACTATTTAACACACCAGTTATCTCACTGTAATCCATTGTTACCCCTTGTCTGTATCTGCTGTAGTTCTCACCCTAATCTTGCCCATAGGCTTGGCAGAAAGTGCCCCTGCTGATTGGTCTCATGGTAAAAGGTTTTATTTCTTCTCTTCTATCTCTTTTGGGCAGTATGCAAAAATCACTATTTATTGTTACTGATGTGGTTTCCCTTCATGGTTTCAGAGCCCTCCTCCGGTGACCTATATGTGCATACTATTTGGGCAGGAAATGTTGTCACTAGGATTTTGCTTGTCCATAATTACTATTCCTGTGCAGGCTCTGTCATCAGGTCATGCACTCACAATCACACTACCTATATAGTGTGCTCCTATGATAACCAGCATATCTACTGCAACCCTACTTGCCACCCTCAGGAGCAATGGTTAGAGATAAGGAGCATCCATCACTCTGGGAACCTCATCAGCCACACCCAGATGTTTAGCCCTGATTAACCAGTGTCATTGCTCTTTGATGCATATGCAGCCATAGACAAGGGTGGATGTAGAGGTATAATAGGCTGTGGCTATGGGGGCCTAACTTGGCGAAGAGCCAATACATCAAATGATAAGTATATGTGCCTTGGCATGAGATGATGTGGGTACTTATTGCTTTCATTGAGATTGTGTTTCATGGGCCTTATGGCAGGGCGCTAAATACACAGCCCTCCTTCACAAGGGGAAAGTTGCCCCTGCCTGTACCTATTGCACCTATAACCCTATAAATTTCACTGTACTTAAGCCATCTGATTGGACACAGGGACAAGTAATTAGCATAAGAATAAATGGAAAGGGCCTTGACCCTGGAAGTCTGATGCATCTTAAATTAGTAACTGTTACCCATGAGTGTTCCTCATAACAAGCTTTTCTCTCCTTTTGCAAGGAGATAAGGAGTGAATTTTCCATCTCTGCCAAAGCTAAAATCTTGTTCCTCTCACTGGTTGAGTCTGTAGCCCAGACACTGAATGTCACTTCGTGCTATGTTTGTGGGGGGACCAAAATAGGAGACAACTGGCCTTGGAAAGCAAGGGAGCTGGACCCATGGGAGGCTTTTAATGAGACTGCTTTCTCAAAGCACAGGAAAGTCACCTGGCTCCTAAAAACTCCATCATTGGAAATTATTGTAGCTCATGCCCAGAAGTCCAATTCTCTGCCTCTGTGGGGGAATTAACTTGTTTAGGACAGAAGTTTTACAATGACACTGCCCAAGAGACCCAATGGTGGGGAGCTCCAAACCATACAGAACACCAGCCCCACCCACTGGTCAACATTTCTAATCTCCAGGAAATGTGGGACGATCTTATCACAAACATAGATTGGCAGGCACCCAGGGGGCTATATTGGATCTGTGGGAAGCAAACTTATACAGTGCTACCTAGAAGCTGGTTTGGGTCTTGTATGCTAGGCTCAATCAGACCATCCTTCTTCTTACTTCCCCTCAGACAAGATGAAAAACTGGGAGTCCCCATACATGAAAAAAGATTAAGCAGACAAAAACAGAGTGCCTTACAAATCGGCAATTAAAAAGATAACAAATGGCCTCCTGAGTAAATCATCCAGTACTATGGTCCTGCCACCTGGGCAGAAGATAGATCCTGGGGCTATTGCACCCCTATATATATGCTCAACCACATCATCAGGCTGCAAGTTGTTGTTAAAATTATAACTAATGAAACTACAAGAGCCCTCAGTTTGCTGGCAAGACAAAGCACCAAGATGCAAAATCCCATTGATCAGAACCACTTGAATTTAGACTATTTGTTTGCTTCTGGGAGAGGAGTTTGTTGAAAAAATTTAACCTAAACAACTGCTGCTTACAGATTAATGATTTTTTAAATGGTCCTTAAAGGGATCACAGACAAAATGAGAAAGCTTGCCAATGTCCCTGTCCAGACTTGGAGAGGATGGGATCTCAATGACCTGTTTGAAGGATCGTTCTCTGCCTTAGATGAAATCAAAACTCTGAGAGGGGCAATGGGCCTAATTCTAAAAACATGCTTAATATTGTCCTGCCTGGTTCCCCTGGTGCTGTGGTCTATCAAGACTATTATAAAAGGGAAAACATCTGCACATGTAATGATGTTATGAAAATACAAACCCCTAAATTAAAATAATGCTCTTTGACCCTAGGTGGGTCTGAGCATCAGAGGAGGAAATAATGTAGCAGGGAGGAGGAGCAGAAGAAAACAGACTAGGCCTGAGTAGTGAGAAAGCAGCAGGAAGGTAGGGATGGCATAGCAGAGAGATAAAACTTGAGGAATCTAAACATGAAGTCAGGTAGCACTGGTGGGGGGGCAGAATGCACATAGCACTAGTGTAAAGTAGCCTCTAAAATTAAATATATCCATATGTAGATTAGACCTTGCTTTTTGCTTCTGTAACCTGCTTGCAAGGATATATAAGGTGAGACCCTTTTGTTCTTGGGGCTCAGTCTTTGGACACGAGTCTGTTGGGTCTTTGCTGACACAAAATGTTGCTTCCTGCTAATTGCCTCAGTGTTCCATATCTCAGCCAGCAACATCCTGCAACAGTATGTGTTCAGAATGTCATGTAGTTGTATTAAAGTATTTGTAACTTGTATGGTATCATGGTAATGATATTGCTCTGTAATAGTGATTATTAGCACTTCTATTTATGAAATATTATTTCACGACAATGTAACTGGCTCAAACTAGTCAGTAAGGTTTTTTTTTAATGTCTCTGTGTATGTACTTGTGCCTCAGTGCTAATTAGGAAGTACATTTTGTGAGGTTTTTTTTATCTTGGTGAATGTTTACATGGATACCTGAGGCAGTCCCTGTTCCATGACACAATAGTTTCCTATAATCGTTAAGGAGAATATATATTTTTGATAGCCATGTTATATTTCTACACAATCTACATGTTCAATACAATTCCCATCAAAATGCCAATGACATTCATCACAGACATTGAAAAATCAACCCTCACATTCACATGAGAGCACAAGAGACCCTAAATAGCCAAGGCAATAGGGACAAAAAAAGCACCACTAGAGGTATCACAATTCCTGATGTCAAACTATACTACAGAGCCAAAAGAATAAAAGCAACATTGTATTGGCACAAAAACAGACATGAAGACCAGTGGAACAGAATGAGAGACTCAGATATAAATCTACACAGCTAAGCTCACCTGGTTTTTGTCAAAGTGCCTAAAACACATGATAGAGAAAAGAGAGACTCTTCAATAAATGTTGCTAGAAACACCAGATATCTACATTCAGAAAATTAAAACTACTAGATCCTGTCTCTCACCCTCTACAAATATCAACTCAAAGTGTATTAAGGATCTTAATAGAAGGTTTGAAACTTTGACACAACTACAGGAAATAGTAGAAATACACTACAACTTATAGGCATAGGCAATGACTTCATAAATAGAATGCCAATGGCTCAGCAAATAAGAGAAAGGATGACCACATCAAACTAAAAAGTTTCTGCAGTGCAAAAGAAACCGTCACTAGACTTGAGACTACTCACAGAATGGGAGAAAATCATTGCCAGTTATTCATGTGATAAAAGAATTATATACAGAATCTATAGGGTGTGCAAAATCTCAACACCCAAAGATTCAACAACCCAATGAAGAAATGGGCATATGAATTGAATATGGAATTTTCAAAGAAAGTGGTACAATGGCTAACAAAGCATGAAGAAGTGCTCCACTTCCCTGACATAAAAAAATGCAAATAAAAATACACTAAGATTTCATCTCACCCCACTTACAATAGCTATCATCATAAGACAAACATGAACAAATGTCACTGAGGATGTAATGAAACCAGCTCCCTTATACACTCTTGGTGGAAATATAAATTAATACAACTATTATGAAAAGCAGTATAGAGATACCTTAAAAACTAAAAATAGAAATGCCAAATGATCAAATGATACCACTTCTGGGCATATACTTGAAAGAATATAAGTTGGTATACAACAGAGACATTTGCACACTGATATTTATTGTAGCACTGTTCACAATAGACAAACTATGGAACAACCCAAATGCCGACAACTGAAGAATGGATTAAGAAAATGTAGCATATACATGCAATCAAATTTTATTCACCCATAAAGAAGAATGAAACTGTGACATTTGAATGTAAATAGATGGAATTGTAGGACATTATAGTAAGTGAAATTAGCTAGGTTCAGAAAGAGAAAGGCCACATGTATTCTCTCCTATGTGGAAGACAGATCAAAAAGCTAAACATGTACACAAAAACAAACAAGATTATACATTTACACTATTAAAACATGTTTATAATAATGTAAGTACACTGTGGCACTTGGAGGAAGAAAAAGAACAGAGTATGGTAGTCACCAATATCAAAATGCATTACACCTCCACAGGTAGAAGACCTAACAATATGTACTGAAAGCTGCTGAGTAATATGAGGTGAGAGAGAAGGGGAAAGAAAAAGTAACAGAGGGGTTTGAACTGACCAAAGTTAAGTATATTCATAGCTAGGAGACATCAAGAAACACTTTGAACATTGATTTTGGAATTTAAAATGAAAGACAGTACGGAAAAGTAGGTACAGTGGGGGAAGGATGAACTTGGGGGAGAGGGAAGGTGAAGGAAGAATAAGGTGTGAGAATGTGACTGTGGGCTTCCTGTGCATACATGAAATGAACAGCAAAACCATTTGCAATTGCTTTAAGTAGGGGAAGAGGAGTGGAGAGGAGTTGGAGGCAATCTAATCAATGTACAATATAAGGCTATTGAAAATTGACAAAATGAATCCCTCATACACAATGAATATAGGCTAACAAAGACAGAAAAAAAACAAAGAAAATATGAAAGGTAGCATTAAGAAAAGGAAAGTCTGTTCTGCATTTTCAGGAAGTGCCAATGGGACCAGTCTGAGGAATTGTGTTCTGTCATAAGGGTAATTAAGACTGGTGTTATAGATGTGAATAAATTTTGTCTTGTCTACAATGTTATCTAAGTCAGGATTAAGTAATAAACAATGGGACCACCCTAAAAAAGAATAGTATTTTTCTTAGGCTCTATATAAGGGTGCCTAGATGACCTTTAGGGCATCTGGGAAGTTTTGTCCATTTTATATAAGACAATGGAACCTCCTGGCCAAGGTCTGGCCAATACCATGTAAAGATTAAGGAAGGGGTCAGTGCTACTCCCCTGTGGGTAGGGTGAACTGTACATTAACCCCCTGCAATGCAACTCTGCATCCCCAGCTGGTTCCACAGTAGTCTGCTCCAGTCATGAGGTGAGCCTCACAGAACTTTTGAGTTTTTGCGTGGCCTTGACAACAGCCAAAGTAGCCTTGGAGTCATGGACACACCTAAGGCAGTCTAACAGCCCAACTTGGGGCTAGTCCTAAAGAAATTTTGCAGGGCTATGACAACAGACCCTAAAGAACTGAGATCAAAGCCCATTTACACGGGAAATGCTTACATGTGTTACTCTTACTTGACTTATTTCTATTCTGTTGCTTTTGTGGAGAAGTTTTCAGCAGGTTAGAAGCCAACTTCATGTGAGAAGAGATAAAAGCCTGCCTTAAGGCTTTGTAGACTAATTGAAGAAAAATGTATGCTAGTAGAAAAAATTAGCCATGCTCAAAAATAGCATGATAACCTAGAGTCATCTTTAAAGGATGAATCAAAATTCTATGGGAAATTAATGCAGGAGGATCCTTACCAATGAAACACAGAGAACAAACTTTCCAAAGCAGTAGAAAAGATCATCCATGCAACTGAACGCTGGAGACCTATATAAAGGTAGCCAGGGAGCTCAAAGAAAAATTGGAAAGAACCAATTATTATTATCAAAGGCAGATTGTTTTCCCCAAGAAAAACTTGGGCTCAGAAGTGAAGAAATGTTATCTTTTCAGCATTTATTTTTTATTATTGTTTTTATAAGAATATATTAATAGTAAAAAGAGGCTTCATTGTGATATTTCCACATGTGCATGTAAAGTCTTAGACAAAATTCACCCCTCTGTTATTCTTTCTTTTTTATTTTAATTTTGAATTTGCATAGATTAATAATAAGAGGATTTCATTGTGATAATTCCATACATGCATATAGTGTTCTTTGGACAAATTCACCCCTTCATTATATTTCTATTCCCTTCCTCCTTCCTCCTTTTTAAACAATGTTTGTTAGGTTTCTCTATGCTGTCCTCATATGTACTTCAATCCTCTTCACCCCTCAGTATTGTTTCCTTTCTCCCTTCCCAGTCCCACTGACCCACCTTAGAGCATGTCCTATATACATTAATGTTCCATTATCATCATCTTCATCATCATAATCATTTTAGGTGTAGGTTCCACAAATGCATGAGACTATACAATATTGGGTCTTCACTTTTTCTCTCTCAGCATGATGACCCATATGTTATCCTGCAAATGACATAATTGCATTTACCTTTAAGACTGAGTAATAATCAATAGCATACAGATATATGTGTTGATATACATAGGCATAGATATATATCTGTATATTTATATCTTCTATATGTATCTATCTATTTATCTAACCATTTATCAGTTGTTGGGTAGTTCAGCTATTTCCACAGTTTGGCCATTATGAAGAAAGCTGCAATAAACATGGGTATGCAGTTATCTCTCTTGTATATTGTTTTATAGGACGGTCATAATGCAAGTCTTTTTTGTAGTAATGGGGTTTGAACTCAGGGCTTTGCACATGGTAGGCAGGTACTCTACCACTTGAGCCATGTCTACAACCAAAGGTAGGTCTATTTTTAGTTTTTAAGTAAACTCCATATTGATTTCCATAATGGTTTTACTAGTTTACATTCCCATGTACAGTGTATAAGAGTTAATTCATCTATTTATCCCCATCAACATTTGTTGTTGTTGTTTTCTTGTTGTTAGCCATTCTGACTAGGGTGAGATGGAATCTCAATGTCACTTTGATTTGAATTTCCTTTAGGGCTAAGGATATCAAATATTTCTACATGAATTTTTGGCCATTTGTACTTCTATGAGAAGTGGCCAATTCATTTGCCCATTAATTAATTGTATTTTGTTCTCTTTTGGTTTAATTTTTTGGAATCTTTACCTATTCTAGGTATTAATCATTTTTCCAAGGGTTGAAAAAGATTTTCTACCATTCTGCATGCTGTCTCTTCATTTTGGTAATTTTTTCATTTGCTGTACAGAACCTTTTTAATTTGATGTAAACCCCATTTGTCACTTTTTGGTGTTATTTTCTGAGCAACTGGAGACCTATATACAAAGTGCTAACTAATCCTTTATCTTCAAATGCTTTCCCTATAATAGTTTTGATAGAACAATAATATCACCATTTATAATCGGTGGCTATTTTATCCTCAGGTCTCACTTGAGAAATGGAGCCATTCCCAATAACAGCTCTGCTACCACTGGAGATTCCCATGCATGTGCTAACTTCCTTCACCTCCCTCTTCTATAAAAGCCATGCCTGGCCCAGAGTCTATGCCATGCCATCTTTTCCCGGCCAGCCTGGTGGTTCGAGCCTGCCATTAAACTTTGCTCTTGGATGTGAGACTTTTCTCAAGAGCTTTCTTTGTAAGAGGTGTTTTTCCTAACATTTTGGTGCTGTAACTTGGATCGGGTGTGCTTCCGGCACTGACCTTGCTCTCCCGGCCTCCGTCACCTCATCCTACTCTCTCTCTCTCTGTCTCTCCAAACTCCAATTCCTTTCCTCCTGGATCTGAGCTGCTTTGCCATAACCCCCAATCCTGGAAAATGCTACTCCCTCACAGCTCACAGGGAATTTCCTCCACCCCAGAGCACCTCCAATTGTCATCCACCACTGGCCAATCCTCCCTCCAGGTTGTCTCTTGATGAGTCCTCCTCGCATGCAGAGCCATGATCTCTTCCTCATTTCCTCGAAATCCTAGCGCTAGATCTTGGCTCACTCTTGTCTCTGGGAACTGGCCTCCCTAGGACCGTGGGCCCCCATGATGAAGACGTTCCTCCCGAGTGTTCCTCATCTAGTCTCTCCTGAGAAACCAATATTTCAGGGATGCCCACCATATCTCTCCTCAGGTCAGGCCTTCACTATGGAGATTGGACCATCCCAAATACTTTCAAACTCCCCATAGTGATGTCTCCTGGCCAACCTTGTGCCCCTTCACCTAACACCTGATCTTAAGCCATGAAAGCTCATTTTTCTCTGTAATCAGGCATGGTCCCAATACCCATTAGACAATGCCTCCAAATGGCCACTTAATGGCACTTTCAATCCCAATATTTTAAGGGATTTATACAATTTTTGAGAGCATGCTGGTAAAGGGAAGACAATACCCTACACCCAATCCTTTTCCTATCTCCACACCAAACCCTCCCTCTGTACCTCCTGTTCCCTTGTGCAGGTTCTATTAGCCTCTAAAGTAGCTTCTAAATGAACCAAACCCTGCTTACCCCATGTAAGCAGACTTCTTGTGCTGCTCACTCTGCCTGTCTCTTCCTATCTTCCTTAGGGACTTTCCTGTCATGGTGTCAAGCCACTCCTTGCCAACTCTGGCCTCAAGGTGATTCCAGCAGTGGGAGAGCTCATGCTCCCTCCCTGTGGGCTGAGACCAAGCTTGGGGTTTATTCAGGTATGCCTCATGCTACATTAGGGGAGTCCTATTTGATTATGGCATCTGATGACTGCTTCTCTTTTCCTCCCTGTCTAATGCCCCTTTTGCCTGAGACAGTGACCAGAGAGTGGCGGTTTCATGTTGCTGAAAGTATTCCTGTACCAGTCAATGGGAGTGACCTAGAGGCACAGATGATGGCTAATCACTTAGGTGTGTGTTATGCCTCCAGGCTCTGCCTTCTCCTCCCTCACCTAAGATGTCAGGACAACTTTTATGCTTCCTCCATGGTCTCACCACATGTTTTTTGTCTCTGTCTGCCTTCCCCTCCCTGGGTTTACTGGGACCCTGCCTCCCATGAAAAACTTGTAGCATGGTATCTTATGAGTTAAGTTATTCCAACTAGTTTGCCAGGCCTCTCACTCTAAAGTAACTTTGAATCAGCTGCTAGGCAAAAGCACTTACAAAAAGAAACTGCAGCTGCCACGTTAATGCCCTAACTCTGCCCCTTAAAGTGGAGGAGGGAAAGCAAATAGGCACACTTGCGCACAGTGGGAATGCCTGCCATAACTAAGAGAATCCATAGGCCAACCCAACGCCCATCCTAGGCTGCCAGCTGCACATGGTGTTTGCTGCAGCCTGCCACCACCTCCCCTAGAATAAACACACGCAGAGGACACAGAAAAGGGGGAGGGGCAACAGGCCACAAGATCAGGCCTAGGCAGTCAGGCTCGCTGGTCCTGGGTGTGTGTGTGGAGGGGGTTGGTGCCTTGTGCCCCCACCAGGACCTTGCCTTCTCTGCAAAGGTAACCACTGGAGGTCTAAGTGCTCCTGCCTCCAGATGGAAGGTGAAGTGCCACCCCCTATGGATTGATGGGTCCCAGCCCCCTGTCCATGTGCCAATTCTTGGCATCGATGTTGAGGAGCCTTGTGGTAGCCATTATGGCAGAAAAACAAAAGATCATTTTCCAGCTAGACTGTGCAGCTCATTTCTCTGTTTTACCTTTCTCTCCTGGTTCCCGGTCCAATGACAAGGTTATCATTCAGGGCATATCTGGCCAGCCCCCTAGAGCACTACTTTACCTGACCTCTCACCTGCTCTTTGGGAGACCTCCTCTTCTGTCATTCTTTCCTCATAGTTCCTGAAACTCCAGTGACTCCACAGAGATGGGATTTACTATCTTAACTAAAAGCTTAAATTCTCCTCCCCTCAGGGAGCTCTTTCTGCTGCCTTTTGTCCTTCAGGAACAAATAGATCCCACAGTGTGGACTGATGAGATGACTGTAGGGTAAGCCAGGATGGCCCTCCCTATTCAAATAAAGCTCAAAGATCCCTCACAGTTTCCACACCCAAAAACAATACCCTTCAAGCCTGAGGGATGATGAGGCCTTATGCCTATCATAAATTCCTTAAAAAAACAAGAGTTACTAATTAGTTACTCCAGCCCCTATAATAAATTTTAAATTCTTATAAAAGTTAATTTTAAAATACAAGTTACAAAGTAAACACCTGGAAAGGATACACATAGGTAGTGTATTTTTTGAGAAGTTAAAGGAGAAAGGAATGCTTTTGGATGAGAAAGGATTTTGCAAAGAAGGGTTTGTCCTAAAGATTGTTTCAAATAGGAGGGATAAGGACAAGCCATCAAAGGGTTTAGTATGTTATATAAAGGTCTGAGTAAGTTTTAAAAGTGTATAATAAAAAGCTTCGGTGTGTAATAAAATTAAAGTTGAGTATAAACTAAAAGTTGACTAAAAGATTTTTAGGGTCCTGTTAAACTAAAATCAAATTCTCTATGTCTATAAAATAACAAGGTTAACTTAATATTGTTCTGCTCTGAGTAAAAAAAAATTATAGGGAAAGATTTTATCGAAAAAATTGCTTGTGTTTTCTGCTGATTTTGTCATGCTTTAAGTACTACTAAATCAGAGTTAATTTACATATTTGCTTGTGTGTCTTAAATGACCACCTTGTAACTGTATTGTGTCTATACTTTAGCTAAATATGGTACAAACATTTACAAAGTTATATAAAAAAATGAACTAGAACTCTCTTTTATCCAAGAGTGTTACATTTAAATCCTGACAGCCTTTGCCTCCCACAGGTCACTTACCTAGGTGTGGCCTTAAAGGGACAGACTCACTCCCTGAATCATGAGTGCATCAACACAATCTTCCATTTCCTTCCCCTCCCCCCATACCATAAAGCAGGTTAGAGATTTCTTGGGAGTTGCAGGATTTTGCAGAATCTGTATCCTTAGATATTCAGTCCTTTAGCAGACACCTTTTATGATCCTTCTAATAAACTTGCCTCCAATAGACCCTGCTCCTCTGGCTGACAACCTACCTTATCTTAATCTTCTCAGGGAACTTATCAGAGAGCATGCAGACCAGATCCTGCCCCACCCTATAACAATTTCTGTTAAACCAGGGGAGCTTGTTCTCCTAAAGGATCTTTGACACTCTCCATTGTGACTTCTGTGGACCAGCCCTCATCTGGTCATTCTCACATCACCCACTGCTGTCAAGCTCAATGGGATCCCCTGGTGGCAGCACCTCTTAAGGAATGGATTCTTGGAATCTTGTAAGGAGCAACATTTCACAGTGGTTCTCCTGGCCAATGCCCATCCTAATGCCTATGTTTCTTGCTCTCCTATTCTTAAGTTTCCTCCCTTTTATCACACTGCATGTCTGTTCTTGCTAATCAAAAGTTTAACCAGTTGTACCTTCAGGGATATCAACCTCTCCAAAACCATCCAGAAGACTACTATGAGGGCCCCCACCAAGACACCACAGGATTTTGAGTATCTTGCCCCACACAGCACCTCCTGCCAGCAGGAAACAGTTAAGAGCCCTACACTTCACCCCAATTCCTGATCCTCAGCCCCTAACCTCATCATTATTAAAGAAAAAATGGGGGAATGATAGAACAATAATGTGGCCATTTCTAAATCAGTGGCCATTTTATCTTCAGGTATCACTTGAGAAATGGAGCCATTTCCCATAACAGCTCTGACCCTACCGGAGACTCCCACGCATGCACTAACTTCCTTCACCTCCCTCTTCTATGAAAGCCATGCCTGGCCCAGAGTCTGTGCTCCTCCATCTTTCCCCTGCCAGCCTGGTAATATGAGCCTGCCATTATGAGTCTCTTGGATGTGAGACTTTTCTCATGAGCTTTCTTTGTGAGTGGCATTTACCTAACAAGTTTCAAAGTTTTAGATCTTGCATTTAGATCTTTTATTCACTTTAATAAATGTTTCTATAGTCTGATAGATTTCAGACTTTTACATTGCATTAGCCAGTTTTGCCAGAACCATTTGCTGACTAGGCTGTCTTTTCTCCAATGCATGTTTTGGCACATTTGTTTAAAAACTAATAGCTATAATTGTGTGGGTTTATTTGTGGGTCTTTAATTTTATTCTATTGGTCTATTGGTTTAATGTCTGTGTTTGTGCCACTACCATGCTGGTTTTGTTAATATGGGCTGTAGTATAATTTGAAGTCAGGTGTTGTGATAATACTAGTGTTTGCTCTTTCTCTGAAAATATGGTATTGGAGTTTAGATGAGGATTTTGTTGAGTTTGTAGACTGCTTTTGGTAGTAGCCTATTTCACGATGTTTATTCTATCAATCTATGAACATGGAAGTCTTTCTATTTTCTAGTGTCTTCTTCAGTTTTTTTTCTTCAAAGAAGAAAGTTGTCATTGTACAGTCCTTTCACCTGCTTAGTTAGGTTTATTCTAATGTATTTAGTTTTTTGAGGATATTGTGAATGAGATGATTTTTCTGATTTCTTTCTTAACCCTTTCATTGTTGATATATAGAAAAGCTACTGATATATGTATGCTTATTTTGTATCCTTATATTTTGTCAAAAGTTTATCAGATCTAAAAGATCTCAGGCAGAATCTTTTGGGTCTTTTAAGTAGAAGAGGATCATATCATCTGCAAATAGGAATAATTTGACTTCTTCTTTTCCTAGTTCTAACCCTTTGATTTCTTTCTCTTTCCTTATTGTTATGGATAAGAATCCATGTGCTATACACAGTAAGAGAGGACAACTTAGTCTCATGCTTAACTTTAGAGAAAATAATTTTAGGTATTTTTCTTCTCGTATGACATTGGCTATAGGTTATAATGTACACAGATTTTGTTATTTTGAGTTACATTCATTCTATTCCTAATTTCTTTAGGGCTTTTATCATAAAGGGATGTTGAATTTTGTCAATGGCTTTTTCTACTTTTGAAATGATTATACAATTTTTGTCCTTTTTTCTGTTTATGTGCTATATTATATTTATTGATTCATATATATTGAACCATCCTTGTATCTCTGAAATTAAATCAACTTAATCAAGCTGAATTATCTTTTTAATGTGTTGTAGAATTCAGTTTGCAAGTATTTTATTGAGAATTTTTGTATCTATATTCATCTAAGAAATTTGTCTACAATTTTCTTTTTTATCCTGTCCTTATCTTGTTTTGATAACAGGGTATACTGACTTCATAGAATAAATTTAGTGATACCTCATCCTCTTTGTTTAATTTTGGTGGGTACATCAGAAATGTACCCATTTCTTCTAGATTTTCTATTTTACTGAAATATGCTTTGAAAATACACCCTAATGATCCTCTGAATTCCATTGTCATTGGTTCTGATATTCCCTTTCTCTTCTCTAATTTTTTATATTTAAGTCTTCTTCCTCTTTCTTTTGGTTAATTTGTATAAGGGTTTATCAATATTGTTTGTACTTTAAAAGAACCAATTATTTGTTTCATTGATTATTTATATTATTCTTTTAGTTTCAATTTCCTTAATTTCTGTCCTGATCTTTACTATTTCTTTTACTCTAAATCTTTGGGCTTTGATTTATACATGTTTTTCTAAGAGCTCCAGGTGCCTGATTAAGTTATTTATTTGAGATCTCTCTGATTTTATAATGTAGGTAGATATAACTATATTCTTTCCTATATTCTTCTTGGGACACCTTGTGTCCCAAAGGTTCTGACAAGAACCCAAGGTAGATATAACTATATTCTTTCCTATATTCTTCTTGGGACACCTTGTGTCCCAAAGGTTCTGACAATTTCTGTTTTCACTTTTATTTGATTTTAGAAACTTTTTAATTTCCTTCCTAATTTAGTTAATACCCAATGCTCATTCAAAGTTTTCAGTCTTTATTGCAGTGGGACATTTGACTCAGAAGAATTGTGTTGGAGATTAAATATGAAGGATTGATACTCATTTAGAAATGTAAAGATATATAGCAGTAGAATAGTTATGGCATCAGTTGAATCTGGCTTATACCATCAGTAAAAACATAATCACAAGTATAATTGTTTTATTTAATATACAGGAATTTATACTAATTCTTTTAGGCATTTGAGAAAATATTTGGGGTTCTTGTGTTATAAAATATTACTTTGTTAGTTCTAATAGTTAAGTGTCTTAAATAATATATTTATTCTGAATTATATTTCTGCTTATGAGTGACCCTGGGGAAAAAGTAGTTCTGTGTCAAATAAAGACCAATGAAAGAAAGAATAATTACAACTACAACAACAACAAAAAAAACCAAATTGTTTGGTCTCCATGTATGTAAATATTTTCTTATTTCCCTTGTCCTTGATTTCTAGTTCTATTCCACTGTACTCTCATAAAATACAGGAAATTATTTCAATTTTCTTCCATTTGTTAAGACTAGATTTGTGTCCTTAATAATATGTATTTTGTAAAATGGTCTGTGGACTGCAGAAAAATTGTGTACTCTGTGCTTTTGGGTAGACTACCCTGTAGATATCTATTAACTCTCCTTAAACTACACTCAGTTCTGAAGTTTCTTTGTTGATTTCCTGTCTGAATGGCCTATCTACTGGTGAGAGTAGGCTATTGAAACACTCACTATTATTGTACTGAGGTCTATCTATGCTTTTATTTGCAGTAGTGTTTGTTTTATAAAATTTTGTGTACTGACTTTCAGGGCATATGTGTTTATAATTGTTATATCCTCTTTTAAATTTTTCCTTTAGAAATATGAATTGGCCTTCTATATCTCTTATGACTAATTTGATTCGAAGTCTGCTTTGCCAGAAGACAGCTTAAGTACTCCTGCTTGCTTTTGAGCTCCATTTACTTGGAATATCTTTTTCCACATTTTCTCTTTAAGTTTTAGTTTGTCTTTGCCAGTGAGGTATATTTATTATAGGCAACAAATGGTTGAGTCTTGGTTTTTAATCCAATCCACCAATCTGTGTTTTAGGATTATAGCATTGAGACCATTAACATTTGGAGATATTACCGAAAGGTATGTAGTAATTCTTGCCATTTTTGTCATTTGTGTAGTGCTTGATTCTTCCCTACTCCTCATTTGCTTATCTATTCATCTAGAAAGATTTATTCTTTCCTGTTTTCATGATTGCATTTATCTTCCTCTTCTGTGAGTAGGTTTACTTTAATTGTCTTCTGCAGTGCTGATTAAAAGTGTTCATTAATTGCTTTAGTTTTTGTTTGTCATAAGAGGTGTTTCTCCTTTCATTATGAAGGATATCTTTGCTAGGTTGACAGTCATTTTCTAAGGGCTTGAAATATATCATTCCATGCCCTCCTTGATTTTAATGTTTTGGTTTAGAACTCTGTTATCCTGCTAGATTTGTATTTATATGAGACATGGCACATCTCTCTTGCAGATTAAAATTTTTTTCCTTGTTCTGTGTATCTAATGTTTTAACTATAGTATGATTTGAAATGATTCCTTTCTGGTCTTGTTTTTTTTTTTTTTTTTTTTTGATGGCTAAAGCCCTGTTCTACCTGGATGACTATCCTGTTCTCAAGATTGAGAAGTTTTCTGTCATTAATGTGTTTTCTGTGTCTTTAACTTATACTTGCTCTCTTTCTTCTATTCCCATGATTTGTATGTTAATGGTATCCCAGAGGTCTTACATGTCCTTGCAGACTTCTGTATTTTGTTTTCTCTATTTGAGTGTCTTAATACATGTACTTTATATTCAAGATGTAAGATTTTGGTTTTTTGATCCAATCTATTAGAAAAGTTGTCAACAAGGTTTTTTTTATTTTGGGGTGAGGGATAAGACTGGGGTTTAAACTCAGGGCTTTGTACTTGCAAAGCAGGCACTCTACTGCTTAAGCCATACCTCCAGTCCTCAATTGACATGAATATCAATGAAACAGAATAGAAGATCTATATATGAATCCACATACCTATGCCCACCTGATATTCAACAAACGTGCCCAGAACATACAATGGAGAAAAGACAACCTTTTTAACAAATGCTGCTGGAAACACTGGATATCTGCATGCTGAAAACTGAAACTAGATCCATGACTTTCACCATGTACAGGTATCAACTATAAATAGATTAGGGAACTTAATGTGAGACCTAAGATATAGAACTACATGAAACTGAAAAATTTCTACACAACTAAAGAAATGGTCACCAGATTAAAGAGAACATCAACAGAATGGAAGAAAATATTTGCCAGCTACATACATCTGACAAGGGATTAATAACCAGAATATAAAGGAGTAACAAAAATCTAAGCTCCCCAAAAAAATCAAGCACCAAATGAGGAAACTGGAAAATGAGTGGGGCAGAGCTTTTCCTCAGTCTAAATTGCCACAAAACACATGAAAAATGCTCAATACCCCTGGCCATAAAGGAAGTGCAAATCAAAACCACACTAAGATTCCACTTCAATCCTGTTACACCACCAACAACAAATGTTTGCAAGGATGAGGGGAAAAAGGAACCCTCATACACTGTTGATGGGAATGTAAGCTAATACGCCCACTTTGGAAAACAATATGGAGACTTTCTAAAAACTAAACATAGATCTGCTATATGATCCAGCAATACCACTCCAAGGGATATCCCCAAAGGAGTAAGACTCAGGTTATTTCATGTTTTATTTCCACACTATTCACAATAGCTAAGTTATGGAAACAGCCAAGATGTCCCACAAGCAATGAATGGGTTAAGGAAATGTGGTATTTATATACAATGGAAATTTACTCAGCCACAAAGAAGAATGAAATTTTTTCATTCACAAGTAATTGGACATTACTTTGGACATCTCAACAGAAACTCTAAAGGCAAAGGAACTATGAAGTGATATATTTCAAGTCCCCAAAAAAGACAACTCAACTACCAGCCAAGATTACATATGCAGTGAAGATACCATTTAAAATAAGTGGAAACAGAGAAGAATGACATTTTGTCATTTGCAAGTAAATGAATAGAACTGGAGAACATCATCTTAAGCAAAGTTAGCCAGGCTCAGAAGGCTAAAGATCACATATTCTCCTTCATGTGCAGATTATAGACCTGAAACAAATGCAGTAATGTTATTGGACATGGGTCACGCAATAAGGTGAGAATGCATCAAAGACGAATAAAGAAAGGGAAGGAAACCTAGTACTTGAAAGTGTTTGATGTGCCCACTGTTGAGAAGTGAATAAAATAATCTTAAACTAACATAGACCACTATGGGAAGGTGACCAGGGAGTAGTAAAGAGGTCTGGTAGAGATGAACCAACTTGGGTTGCAATATACATGTTCATGGAAGCAATGCTAGGAATCTTTCTGTATAGCTATCTTTATCTCAAGCTAGCAAAAATGCTATGTCTTTCTCATTATTTCTTATGTTTTCTCTTCAACAAAGTTGGAGAAGAGGGCAGAACAGGTTCTGCCTGGAAGCAAAGAGGATGGGGTGAAGTAGGAAGGGGCAGGGAACAGGGGAAGATATCGCCCAAACAATGTATACACCTATGAATAAATGAAAAAAAAATTAAAAGTTAATATGAAAATATAAACAAGTGAAAGAATAAGCATATATGGCTCTGTTCAACTTTGTTCTATAGTATGAAAAGATGAAAACAATAACATAATACCTTTAAAATAGCATGCTAAATTATATAAAGCATAAATATATGTAAAGCAAGTTTTAATAGTTCTATTGAACAAAATAATGACATAACATAAATAAGGAATGAATATTCTTTAGCTTTTGAAAATGTATAGACGTGTGTTACAGAGGGGTACATTAACTAGACTAACCTTCAAATGATGACCTAAATACTAGATAAAATAAATTGAGTTCTTGAAGAACTTTGAAGTGCAAAGTTAGGATCTTTTATATTAGCCACATAAATATAGTGGTCTTTTGTTTTAATTTTAACATTTACAGAAGAAAGTAAATCAAAGGTTCAGTCTTAGAGTATGAATGATGATGGGCTGCTATGGACAAAGAATATAAAATGTCTTGAATGAGCTTTTACCAAATGTTATAATGAAAGGAAGGTGAGAAGGTAGGAAAAGCTCTTGCATTCTGGTATCTTTTATGAGACTTTAGCAGATGTAACATTTAAGAACATGAAATGCTAATGGAAAATTTTCAAGATTAAATTACAATATTTATACTAAAGTATATAATTAAGACATTGTTAGCAAAAAAAGTAATGTAATTTTTAAAGTAATTTTTAAAGAGTTAGACAGCTCTGAAGTCATAGGGCAGAATTTGATTCAGAAGACAAACGGCAAGTTAGCATGTTCCTATGTGAGAAATAAACAAATGCAAATTCCAAAAAGAAAAAATGAACTAACATTAAGGAAAATCCTACTTACAAAAGCAATAAGAAAATCTTCAGTCTTCTGACTTCCTTTCCAAAATGGAAAAACTCACATGGGTGTTTTAATTGTATATTGAATATGGGTAAATTTGAAAAGGACTGTTTAGTACTTAATGAGGATGCATGTGGATAGAAATTTTACAACTGACTCACATATGTTGTTGCTTGTTATTAGCATGGTTGAATAAATAGGTATGAAACAAGTTATTATGTACACAAATTTTAGCAAGGAGAGATGTGCAAATATGTTTACGTTCAGTTGGCTTATTAATGCAAATGTATAATGGATCAAAAACCTGCCACTATAGTGAGTGTGGTAGCATACACTTCTGCTGTAGTGTTGAGTAGATCAAAACTATGAGGCCCACCAAGGCTAATAACAACATTAAGGACAGCCTGTGCTACATACAGAGACCCTGTTCCAAAGAACAAAAATTAACCTATACTTTGTTCTCATTTCTTGATGTCACCATGATCTGTGTGGCAATTTTAAACCGTTAAACACTGTGTGTAAGGCAGTGGGTAAAGCGTTAGTAAAAATGTATGTGCAAAAATCTTTTCAATCCCACACTAAAATTTTTTTTATTGTTTTATTATTCATATGTGCACACAAGGCTTGGGTCATTTCTCCCCCCTGCCCCCACCCCCTCCCTTACCACCCACTCCACCCCCTCCTTCTCCCCCCACCCCCTCAATATCCAGCAGAAACTATTTTGCCCTTATCTCTAATTTTGTTGAAGAGAAAATATAAGCAATAATAGGAAGGAACAAGTGTTTTTGCTGGTTGAGATAAGGATAGCCAAACAGGGAATTGACTCACATTTGTTTCCTGTGCGTGTGTGTTACCTTCTAGGTTAATTCTTTTTTGATCTCACCTTTTCTCTAGTTCCTGGTCCCCTTTACCTATTGGCCTCAGTTGCTTTTAAGGTATCTGCTTTAGTTTCTCTGCGTTAAGGGCAACAAATGCTAGCTAATTTTTTAGGTGTCTTACCTATCCTCACTCCTTCCTTGTGTGCTCTCGCTTTTATCATGTGCTCAAAGTCCAATCCCCTTGTTGTGTTTGCCCTTGATCTAATGACCTCATATGAGGGAGAACATACAGTTTTTGGTCTTTTGGGCCAGGCTAACCTCACTCAGAATGACGTTCTCCAATACCATCCATTTACCTGTGAAGGATAACATTTCATTCTTTTTCATGGCTGCATAAAATTCCATTGTGTATAAATACCACATTTTCTTAATCCATTCGTCAGTGGTGGAGCATCTTGGCTGTTTCCATAACTTTGCTATTGTGAATAGTGCCGCAATAAACATGGGTGTGCAGGTGCCTCTGGAGTAACCTGTGTCACAGTCTTTTGGGTATATCCCCAAGAGTGGTATTGCTGGATCAAATGGTAGATCAATGTCTAGCTTTTTAAGTAGCCTCCAAATTTTTTTCCAGAGTGGTTGTACTAGTTTACATTCCCACCAACAGTGTAAGAGGGTTCCTTTATCCCCGCATCCTCACCAACACTGTTGTTCGTGGTATTGCTGATCATGGCTATTTTAACAGGGGTGAGGTGGAATCTTAGTGAATCCCACATTAAAATTAATTTGCATTTGAGGATCCATGTAAGAAGGTGACAACTCATTACACACCAAAAATGAAAGCAGTCACATATTGTTTATACTGACTGGTCAATATAATCATGTTTTCTGTGGTTGAGCTCTAATGGGAAGAAGCAAGGGCTCTTATTGTATGCCTTTAATCTTATACAAAACTGCATCTGGAATGAAGTGACCCCAATTGCTTGTTGACTGAGGATAGTCCTTCATATTCCTGTTAGCATTCATTTAACCCTTTTGCTTAAGCATGCTATTTGGATTCCATATTATTTGGTCATTTCTAGTTGCCTATTAACTGGAAGTTGTTATTTGTTGGCAGAAATGGCTGTGTTTATTCTGAGTTGTTCTGCTTCTCAGGACCAGACAAGGAAGACCCAAAGCTCCACCTGCTCCTCCTAGTTTCAGATACCTTGAAATGCTCATTATGAGTGGGAAAGCTCTGTTGGTGGTGCAATGATGTGTACCACAAGCCTTGTTACCCACCCCTTCCCTGACTCTGATTTTCTACAATTGGATCCTACACATAATCACTTGCAAATATGCAATCCCCCATCCCAGAACCCTCAGCAAGCCTCCTGAGTTTTGGCCAAAACAGGAAGAGATTTCCACTCCCACTTGTGATTCTGACCCATTTTCTACCCACAGGAGCTCTGCACTTGATCTGTCTCAGGCCTTTCCCCTATAGCTAGAATAGTACTTCAGGCCAAGACTCTATTGGAATAGCACCTGACACTTGCTGGGAGTTCTCTAATATTGAAAAATTCAGGGACAGAGCTGGAGGTGTGGCTCAAGTTGAAAAGCACCTGTTTTACAAATGTGAAGCCATGAGTTCACATATTAGTCCCACCAAAAAGACTTTTCTGGTTCCAGTTGCTAAGGCCTATAATCCTAACTACTTGGGAGACTGAGATCAGGAGGATTGCAGTTAGAGGCAAACCAGGACAAATAGTTTACAAGACACCATATCCAAAACAACCTAAACAAAAATGGACTGGAGATGTGGCTCAAGCTGTAGAGTGTTTTCTTTGCTAGCCCATAGTCCTGAGTTCAAAATTCAGTCCCATCAAAAAGGGGAGGGGAGGGGAGGGAAGAAGAAGGGAGCGGAAGGAAAGTGAAGGGAAAAGCAAGGGGAAGAGGAAGGGCAAGGGAAGATAAAAAAAGAAAAAGAACAAAATGCAGAGACCTTTTGCCCTTAAATACCCAGTCTGAATAGCCTATCAAAATGATTTCCTTCTACTGCACTTCCACTGATTGCCAAGATGAAGATGGAAATTTACCAGTACTTCATGTTGTGCATACTCCAGGTGTCCTTAGACTAAATATCTATACAAAGATCAATGTTATATGTATTTCCTGAGTCTTTTGTTTCTCTGCTCTCAGTTTCTTCCCTATGCTGCACACTGAAGCAATCAATGTGCACTCTCTACATCTTGTGGAGAGTTTTTTTTTATGTTTCTGTCTGTTTACAATGAAACTACAATTAATACTTTAAGAGGCTCTAGCTTTCTTGTGCACAAGTCTGCCCCTCTCCCACTGTATGCTCCACATATTTAAGCTTTCTTTCTCTCCTTATCTCTGGATTTTCTATTTTCTATAAGGGTCTTCTGTGCACTATTGAAATTTCAGTGATTTCCCACTATCACATAACTTGAAAGGTAGCTGATCACCAGCTCTCCTGGCTCTGTGTGTTGGAGGAACTAGTGATTGACTAGTGCCACTGTCCAACCATCTTCACACTTTTGAATGTATGGATCTCTACCTTTCGATATTGCTATTTTTCTCTGTTGCATTTTTTTACTGGTATGCTTTGATTCCTTTTTCTTTATCATTTGTGTCTCTATCAGAGGGTTTTTTGTAGTTACCATAAGTCCTTCATGACATATCTTACAGTTGTTATACTCCAAGTTCAGCTATCACAATTGCAGCTACACTTATCTAAAAGTACTCAGTCCTTTTATGTGTTTCCAGTGTCACGTTATGCTGCTCACATCATGTTTATATCTCTGTCTCATAAACATCAATCAACAAAATATTACAGATATAGTTGTTTTTAATATATTTGTTTTTCACTTTTATTCTGAAGTTAAAAATGATTTACATGTTGCCTTCAAGTATTTGAGTATTCTCATAGTTATAATTTATCTTTTTTAATTCTCACACATTTTCATTCTGTTTTTACCATCCTTTTGTTTAACTGATGTCATCATGATGAATTTAGTGTCTTGAAAAGTCTTTGTTTCCATTTTCTGTGGAACTGGGGCTGTAATTTTTGCAAAGAAGGTGATCTACCACTTGAGCCACAACTCCAGTTCTCTTGGTCTTCTAATTTTGTAGATGGGCTTTTGTGAACCCTTTGTCCAAAATGACCTTGAATCCAAAGCTCCCAAGTGGTTCAGATTGTAGGCATAAGCCACTGGTGGTGACAATTTACATTCTTTTTTATATCATTTTTTTTTTACATCACTAGGGTTTGAATCCAGGGCCTCACACTTGCTAGGCACGAGCTCTACCACTTGAGCTACTCCACCAGTCCTACATTTTTAAAGCAAGAAAAGTTCTACTGGATATAATATTTTGATGGGCAATTTTCTTCTTTGAGCACTTTGAACATACCATCCCTCTCTTGCGTGGCTAACAGTTTCTATTGAGAAGTTTCATCACAATTGTCACTGTGCCACTGTCTATGCACTTCTAAGTTTTTCCTTCTCAAATTGGATCTGAAAGATTGAGATTTGTGACAAGCATGGCAGCTTATGCTGGTAAATCGAGCTATTCAGGAGGCAGAGATGGAAGAATCATGATTTGAGGCCGGCTCCGTCAAAAATGTTAGCAAGACTCCAAATAAACTACGTTTGGTGGGTGTAACTATAATCCCAGCTACATTGTAGGCACACGAAGAAGGATCATTGTCCCCAGCCAGTCTGTGCAAAATGGAGATTACATCTGAAAAACAAATTAAAAAATGGCTCTTGGTATGCCTCATGGGGTAGAACATTTGACTAGCAAACACCATGTCCTGAGTACAAACCCCAGAACCACTTAAAAAAAACAACAATTAATCTTAATTTTTATTTTGTTTTCTAAATAATTTTTGGCAGTACTAAGTATTGTACTTAGAGCTTTGCACTTGCTAGGTGTATGCTATAACACTGACACCATGCACAGAGTTTTTTTCCTGAATGTTTTTCCTTTTGTGGTTCTGGGGATTCAACTCAGGGTCTTGGCATGCCAGGTGCACATCACCATGCCCAGCTTTTTTCCTTTGAGATAAGTTCTCACAAAATTTTTGGCAAAGCTGTCTTCAAATTGTGATTATTTTGATCTCATCCTTCCAAGTATCTAGGATTACATTCTGGAGCCACTCGTGCCTGAATGATTTTTTAATATACTTTTTGGTTTACCTTTGCCCATGCACTTTCAAATACAGCCAAGTGAAATTTGGAACTTATACATTCAAAACATAAAAAATGGCTTTGTAGATCAGGGAGACTTTGGGATATAAAGAGAAAAATTACGACAACTAATGCTAGCAATTTAAATTACAAAGGAATTTTTTTGGCACCATTGGGCTTCATGTTTGTGAAGCAGGTGCTCTTACCACATAAGTCACTCCACCAGCCTTTTCTTGTGAGGGTTTTTTCAAGATAGGATTTCCTGATATTTGTACTGTGATATTTGTACTGTGAAATGTAATTCTCCTGATCTCTGCCTTCTCAGTAGCTAGAACTACAAGAGAAAGTCACCAATCCTGGCTACAAATGGTTTTCATGAAAATTTTTTTTCTATTATAATTGAGCTTGGTATTAATTTGGTTATATAGGAATGAATTACATATGTGAATTTATACAGAACAGATGATATTTTTGAACAGATGAATTTATTTTTTCATGTACACTTTCTTATTCCTTCTTAATTTTGCTGACACAATCAAAACTGCAAATGTAAAACATGTGCATATAAACATATGAGATACTGTTCTACTACTCAAAGAAGAAATTTTAAAAATTAAAAAAAAATAGGCAGTTGCGAGTGACTCAGACCTTTTCAACATATCCTTTTAAAAAGACTTTTAAGGGCCAGGTGTTTTAGTACATGCCCATAATCCCAGAGACTTGAGAGACAGAGATAGGAGTATCATGGGATTGAAGTCAGCATGTGAAAAATGGTAGTGATACTCTATCACAAAAAACAGGGCTGGTACCCCAGGTATTTGGAGAATTGATGTATGAGGACTATGCTCCAAGGCCAGCATGGGCAAAAGTGCAAGATCCAACCTGAACAAGAAGCTAAAGCAAATATAGCTGGGTTTGTGGCTAAGGTGGTAGAGCATCTTCAGGCTCTGAGTTCAAACTGCAGTACTGCCAAAAAAAAATACTTACAATGTCCCATGTTGGCAATGACAGCCTAACTCCTCTAGAAAATGAGACTCTGTCAAAATAATAAATATTGCTGTTCCCCTCAACTTGTACTCAGATAAATAACCTTGAAGCATTTATACTTCCTTTGATGTTTCAAGGGGAAAATCACAGTGGATTTGCTCAGCAGTTACTCCACCAAAAGGAGAAACCCATAATGGTGCTGGCACAGGATCAAACACTTTCTCAAACCTGTAGTCAGTACATGTTGCATCACTCACTCTATACACAGAATAATGATAATGTCACAGTACTACTTAATGTTTCTCTGGATTTTGTTGTTATTCGTGGTTATGTCCCCTTTTTCATCTGATTTTGTTAATTTGGTTCTTCTCCCTCCTCTGTTTTGTCATGTTGGTGAAGAGATTGTCAATCTTGTTAATCTTTTCAAAAAACCAACTTCTTGTTTCATTGATTCTTTGTATAGTTTCTTTGGTCACAAACTCATTGACCTCAGCCCTCATCTTTATTATTTCTCTCTGTCTGCTGGTCTTGAGTTTGGCTTGTTCTTGTTTTTCTAGAAGGTTAAGGTTCATCACTAGATTGTTTATAATATCAGTTGCAAACATACAGAAATAGGAAAGTCACATGCCCTCAAATAAACATTACCCAAGTAAAACTATAATGATCAAATTCTCAAAGGAAAACAATGTCTCTTGAGTTGTCCCTTTGACAAAATTTAAAATTATATTGTGCATTCAATCTGAAGTACATACTACTTTTATTTGGATGTGAATCACATGTACCTGTCTAATCTGTGTACTGTGTCATCAGTGCTTCTCTGCATTTTATATTATGTGCATTTTCTCTTGCATTCATGAGGAACCTTAGTGAGAGACAGTATTATTTCAACTCATTTCAGCCAAAATGAAGCTGTTTTTTAAAGGGGTTTTATAGGCCTAATTTTTTTCACTAACAATGGAGTTTGAACTCAAGGCCTCATGCTTGTTAGAATGGTGCTCTTACCACTTGAGTAAATGGCCTAATTTTATCCAACTGTTAACTGTTGGCACATCTATTCAGCTTCCAGAATCCTGAACATAAAATCTGCATTTTATTCTGAAAGTAAGAGTTGTGTGGAGTTAAAGATCAGGACACAAATGCTGCTACCAGTTTTCCAATTTTTAGTGTGAATTTTTACATGAGTTATGTTTCTTTCTTGACTTAAAATTTCGATTTGTTAATGTGAAATAGGCAGAAATTATGTAACAAGACCCCTAGGAACAAGGATTCTTCAAGGAAATACCATTCTGAGCTTTGAAGCAAGAGAGAGACTCATCTGGAGATACTATCTTGTCATGCATATTTCCTGGTTTTGTTTCATCTTTTCTATAAGCCATGACACTGCTATTGTCAAGAGAGAGGTAAACTGACTTTGTTTTCCAAGTTTTTGTTTCCCAAATACTGTAAATAAATTCATTTTCCCTTTATCTATGCATCAGTCATTTTTTTCTTAATGTGAGTGAGCATTAAGACCCAGAGCCAGAACATGAGGCTAGGGGTTTCAGTGAGAATTTTATATGTGTTTCATTTTTAAAAATGAGAAGTATTTGTTCAGTGAATGAAATGTCTGATATTTTAATAATATGATAATTTAAAAATATTCCTAGAGTAAAAAAATTTACTCATCAATTTTAAATGAAAAGAGAACTGTGAGGAACTAACAGCAATACTCCCCAAACAATTCCAGAAATATAAAATGAAGGACTACTATCAAATCGTCCTACAAAGCCAGTATTTCCCAGGTAAAGATGCATCAAAACAAGAACAGCATAGGTCAATATCCCTGATGAACACACACAAAATTCTCAATAAAATACTTGCAAATCAAGTCCAACAACACATTAAAAAGTTCATACACCGATGATCAAGTATACTTCACTCCAGGGACGCAAGTATGGAACAACATATATAAATCAGTAAACATAACACAGCACATAAACAGAATCAATGAGAAACCCACATGTCCATCTCAATAAAGTCAGGAAAATCTCTTGACATAATTCAACAGTCTTTCATGACAAAAGCTCTGAAGAAAGTAGGAATAAAAATAATATAACTCACCATTATAAGGATATATTTGAGAAACCTAGGACAAATTCATGGTAAAAAGGAAAACTAGAAAGCATTTCCTTTAAAGTCAGGAATTTAACAAGTTCTCCCAATCTCTCCATTTCTATTCAATATAGTATTGGAATTGCTATCAGAGGAAGAAGACAGGAAGGAAAATTAAAGAAATTCAAATAGAGAAGAAAGAAGTCAAATTATCATTATTGACATATAATATAATATTATGCCTAAAATACCCTAAATAATCCACCAAAACCCTCTGGGACACCATAAACATTTCAGCAATATAGCAGGATTAAAAAAAAAAAAACAATATCCAGAAATCAGTAACTTTCCTATATGCCAACTGTGACGAAACTGTGAAAGAACTCATAGTCCTACTTGCAATAGCCTCAAAAATAACCAAATAAATTTTAAAAATGGAGTGAAAGAATTCTATAATGAAAACTACAAATCACTGAAGAAAGAAACTGAATAAAACATCAGAAAATGGAAAGATCTCCCATGCTTATAGAATTGCAGAATTAATATTATGATGATGGCTATAGTACCTACACCAATCTGTATGTTCAAAGCAATCCACATCCAAATTCTAATGATATTCCTCACAGAGATAGAAAAATTAATCCTACAGCTCATATGGAACACAAAAGATCTCAAATAGCTAAAGCAATACTGAGCAAAATAAAAAGCAAGGCTAGAAGTGTCACAATATCTGACTCCAATCTATATTGCACAGCCATAGCAAGATAAACAACAAGGTATTGGCACAAAAGCACACATGAAGACCAATGAAATAGAATAGACTAACCAGAGATAAATCCACACAGCTATACCTATCTGGCTTTTGTCAAAGGAATTCAAACATACTTTGGAGAAAAGACAATCTCCAATAGATCAACATTAACAAAAAGGATTGACAAATGGGACTCCCATCAAACTTAAAAGCTTCTTCACAGCAAAGGAAACAGTCACCAGACTGAAGAGGCAGCTCCCACACTGGGAAAAACTCTTTGCCAGCTATACATGTGACTAAGTATTAATAACCAGAATTTACAAGGAGCTCAAAATATGAAATTCCCATAGAATCAGTGATCCAATATAGAAATGGGCAAATGGACTGAACAGAATATTTTGAAAGGAAGAAGGACAAACGGCCAACAAATACATGAAGAAATGCTGACCATCTGTGGCCAAAGGTGAAGGAGGTTGAAATGGTGGAAATATTATGTACTCATGAATGAAAACGTAAAAATGAGACCTATTGAGACTATTCTAAGAGGGGAGTGGGCATAAAGGAAAATGATGGAGTGAGTGAATTTAACTAAGATATTTGTAAACACTTTTGTAAATGTCACAGCATACCCCCAGTACAACAATAATATGATAATAAAAAATAAAAGTAAATATGATAAAAAAAATAGGAACAGAGGAAAAACATATTAAGATTTCACTTGGCTCCCATCAGAATGGCTATCATCAAGAACACAAGTAACAAAAAATGTTGGCAAGGATGTAGGGGAAAGAAAAACTTATACACTGCAGGTTGTAATGTAAATTGGTACAACCACTATGGAAAGCAGTACGGAAGCTCCTCAAAACTAAAAACAGAATTAACATATGATCTAGCAATAGTACACCTGGGCATATATCTGAAGGAATGTAAGTCAGGTTAAAATAAAGACATTTGTACAGCCATGTTTATGGCAGCATTAATAACAATATGAAAATAACCCAGATGACTGATGAATAAGTTAAGAAAATGTGATGCCCACACATATTAGAATGCTGTTTAACAATAAGAAAGAATGAAATTACGTTGCTGCAGGTAAATGGATAGATCTTGATCATGACGTTAAGCAAAGCAAGCCAGGTTCCAAAAGACAAATGTTACATATTTTCTCATATGTAAAATATACACTCAAAAGAGAAAAGTATGCACAAATACAAACATGCTCACATATACATTATATATTGTGGGACTATTTGAGGAGATGAGGGGAAAGAGAGTGAATACTACTGAAATTAATTGTATCTGTGCAGGAAAAAGGCATAATGAAATGCACTGAATAATATGGGGCTAGGTGAGAAAGGGTAAGTATAATAGCTTTAGACTGGCAAAAGCACAATATATTCACAGATGAATTGCTATGGCAAAATATTTTTTGGACAATGAGCATATACTTACACAATGAAGGACAGGAATGTGAAGCAGGTCTCATTAGGGAAAGGTGACTGGTGGAATGGGGAGGGGGAATAGAGAGGATAAAGGTGAGTGAATTTGGTTAATGTTCTCTATGTACATATATGAAGACAGAACATTAAAGACTGTCAAGTCATTTTAAGTAGAAGGGATGGGAATGATGGTGGAGATGAACCTAACCAAGGTACATTGTAAACAATGTAGTTCAACTAAGATCTCATTTAAAAATGTTTTTAAAAGATCGTTTTCAGGAATAAATATTATAATATGTAACATGTATGAGTTCTTGAAATTGGCAATTCCTTGAAATATTAGTATTTCATATATATCTTAAATATTCATAACAATAAGGAATACTTCTTAAAAGCTTATTGGTTGCAAATTGTGCTGGCTTCTCATTTGAAAAATTTTATTTTGAACATTCATTCTGAACTCAATTTGAGATTTTGTTTTTTGAGTGCAGACAAACTTTCCAGTAAAATGTCATCTCCTTCGAATAAAATGTACTTAATTATGGACTAGAGACCAAGTTTTCCCAGAAGGTTTCTGAAAGCAAGACTGTGAGGACCAGTTGTCATTAGGCAGTCAGCCCATTTAAACTGACACATTAAAAGTCTTCCATAGGATGAGAAAAATGACATTTTTGTTTAAATTGTATTCTCTATTGAATTTTTAGTGCTTAGCAATTGAAGGTCTGTTGTCTGAGGCAAATAGCAACAATCTTATAAATTCATAGTATGATAACAGTTCCTGAAATATGTTTCAAAGTAGAGATTTCAGAAGTTTATGATTTCTTTTTCAGAAACCTTATTTTAAATATTTTAATTCCTTAGACTATGTCATTTTATTTTCACGTCTCTGGGATAGAAATGATAAACAAATATCATACTTTTATTTAGAACTTAATCAAAGAAGGGATTGTTTTGACTTGCTAATTTCTACCTCCTAGTGACATGGCTGGTAATCCTTCTACATTTGTTTTGCAAATCTATTTCCCATTTTTCTTTCTCATTTCATTTTGAGGAAAATTCAATCCTAGAAAAATTGGGGTATCTCAATATAAAAGAGGATATATATGTGACAACTGAATTTATTTTAAACTAACCACTTTATAAAATGACAAAAAAATCTTGCTGTCAGGTAATCTGAAGGAAAAGACTTACATCCCATGACACATCTTATCCTCATTTTCAAAGGCTTGACTTCGTGGAGGCAAGGAGGCTCCTATATAATACAATAACTCAGTTATCAAATAGCTGTTTGGCCAACTGATTACTGAAGTAAATCAGAATTCCATTGCTAAGTTTACCATTAATCTTGTTTTAGAAAAAAAAAAGAGCATACATTAGTGTCACTACTTAAAGGTATGTATTTTTTTGTATAAATTGGTAGAGTGAAAAATTTTATTTATTTATTTATTTATTTATTATTGCATACTCATCTTCTTGGTTTGACTCAATTCCGGGATGGGTGCAGACTAACCAGTTTTTGCTAAGTAGCTGCTCTACCACTTGAGGCATACCTCTAGCCCATATCCGAGTATTGCTTAAATGATGTACATCTAAAGAATATCAAGGTATGTATTTGACAATATTTGGTGCTTTTTCAAGAAAAAAAGGGCTGGGGGCACATTGTGACAAGACTAGGTTTGTTAGAGTAGTATGTCCTCTATCAGGTGACCCTGGCAAATCACAGAGTTCTTTACTATGGAAGGAAACAAGTTTCTTTCTTCAAGAATAAGCCTTAAAGGTAAACATTAAATATATAACATAATTATATTCTACAATATTCTTGGAATGACAAGAATTGAGAAATTAGGTTAAATATTTCAAAAATAATGACATTTTTATTCAGCTACAATAAAATATTTTATATAATGTATGGTACATTACAAAGAATTGTTACCACTTCCTTTTTAAAACTTAATCTTTATTGGCTATTGATGTTGAGCATGTATTGTATCTCTATAACCCTGACTTCTAGTTCTACACATTTCTCTAGCTCTCATCTCCTCTGATGAGTTATATAAATCATTCTGTGGTAAGGGTTTTTAGCAGAAACAAAATTGAAAATTCTATGGCACAAAAACATGTGTGGATGGTGATATTAACATTCTAATAAGCTGAATTATTATGAAAATAGCTATAAAGCTAATTGTTTATTTCACAGTTATTTAAGAAGAAATTTGTGGCTTTCCATTTGTGGATTTAATAATAGTAAACTCATTTCCAAATCTACAGTGGCCAGAAAATGACCTCTTCTCTGTCTAAAAAGTTCTTACCTTGGTGTGTAGAATGGTTTAGATGGATATTACATTTTGTTGCTGAACTCACACTGATTGCCTAAGATATTACTTAATGGCTGGAACTATACTGATATTATATAAGGATTGGAAATTGTAATGTTTTTAATAAAATAGTGAATACAGAGTATCATAAAACATCATTTTGCAACATATTTCTGAATATCTTCTGATTTTTAAATTTCTTTTTAATTTAGTAATTACTATGGTGCAGTGAGATAACCCAATACATGTAATCGGTTTGTTGAGTAAATCAGGACAGTGAACTCTTCAACACTGATTTCTTTTTTTTTCTTTTATTATTTGTATGTGCATACAAGGCTTGGTTCATTTCTCCCCCATGCCCCCACCCCCTCCCTTACCACCCACTCCACCCCCTCCCTCTCCCCCCTACCCCCTCAATACCCAGCAGAAACTATTTTGCCCTTATTTCTAATTTTGTTGTAGAGAGAGTATAAGCAATAACACGAAGGAACAAGGGTTTTTGCTGGTTGAGATAAGGATAGCTATACAGGGCATTGACTCACATTGATTTCCTGTGCGTGGGTGTTACCTTCTAGTTTAATTCTTTTTGCTCTAACCTTTTCTCTAGTACCTGTTCCCCTTTTCCTATTGGCCTCAGTTGCTTTTAAGGTATCTGCTTTAGTTTCTCTGCATTAAGGGCAACAAATGCTAGCTAGTTTTTTAGGTGTCTTACCTTATCCTCACCCCTCCCTTGTGTGCTCTCGCTTTTATCATGTGCTCATAGTCCAATCCCCTTGTTGTGTTTGCCCTTGATCTAATGTCCACATATGAGGGAGAACATACGATTTTTGGTCTTTTGGGCCAGGCTAACCTCACTCAGAATGATGTTCTCCAATTCCATCCATTTACCAGCGAATGATAACATTTCGTTCTTCTTCATGGCTGCATAAAATTCCATTGTGTATAGATAAAGCTCAACACTGATTTCAAATGAACCTCTTCCTCGCAATTTCATCTAATATGGAGGTAATTGTGAACACTGGGTGAGGAGGACCAGGAGGGATTCATTAGGTGTAAGTAGCAACATTCACTGTTGCTACTGCTTACCAGGGGATTGTGTTTTGTAATCAGAGGTGATAGGAGATCTGACTAGGTGATTCCAATGAGTTGAAGAAGTTAAAATTTCTTCCCCTTTTCCAATAAAATGAAGAAAAGGACACATGTGTCTTTGTAAATAACACAATTTTAAAATACAATTAAAATTTGCAAGAACTGGTAGAATAGTGAATGTGATTAATACTTATGATGATCAATAAGTCACAGCAGCACTGGGTATGGTGATGCAAGCCTCTAATCCCATCACACAGGAGGTAGACAGAAGGATCTAGAGTTTGTGGTCAGCCTGGGCTACAGCACCTTTCTCAAAAACAAGGTCTGGAGATGTAGCTCAGTTTCAGGGCCCTTGTGTAGCATGGGTTTGATCCTCAGAACTAAAAAAAAGAATAAAGAAAAAAAGTGACAGGGTAGGGAAAGCACTCCCTTCATCCAGTACTCAGCAGCTGACTTTTATCAAGGTTCTGAGAACACCTGACACTCCCAGGTCTGACTCTCAGACAAGTTACTGTGACTAAAGAACTTTATCACTGTGTAATTTAGGAGCACAATGAAAGCAGCATAAAGCCTAGTAATTAACTTCACTGAGGGAAATGGTAGGGGGATGTGTGTTTATTTACAGAGACTGATGAAACCCTCAGTGTGCTTGATAGCCAAGGATGATATGCAAACATGAGACAGACATTAGGGTGTTTCTCCAAAGGGGTTTTTGGAGCTATAACAGTATTTTACTGAGTTATGATCAATAGGTTTTTTAGATTATGTATTTGTGTATGTTTATGTTTGGGATTTAAAATCTGTCAATGTGCAGTTTTCATAACTCCCTTTTAAATATGTGATATTTCATCACCACGGTAACTATCTTTTAATTTCTTTTGTCTTTTTTATTATGTGCTCACCATTCTAAATTCTTACTAGAAAGGATATGATTTTAAACATGATTCTACTAAAGATGCATTTCACATTTAGAATTATTTACTCAAGAAATATTACCAAATGTAAACTGCTAGTCTAAAAGTTGTTAACATGATAAAAGCATATGACAAACAACTAGCAATGTAAAAAAATATATCATTTGCTACTTACAAATATCTTTAATGTACATTAAACTGCATTCTGAACATAATTTTTCCTTGATAATAAAATTATTTTATTTAAATAATATTGATATAGGTTATAGGTACGTAATTATCCCATTATATCCTTCTATTTTCCTTTTTATGCATCATATTTATCATGTTACTCAGTTAATCAGGTCTTCTATTTTTCTCATTTGGTGGTCTTTAAACTCAAAATAGTAAACAGTGTTCTAAATTGTTCAAATAATTTCACAGGATTCTTCTCAGAATTTAATTTTTATCTTTGTTATTCCTTATTCCCTCCCCCTTTCCTCCCTTGATTCCCTCCCCTTCTCTCTTTTTCATACTTGGCTGTACTGAGGATTAAACACAGAGCCCCATGCTTGCTAACTAAGTGTTGTACCACTTAAGATATGCCCCAGTCCTTTTGCTTTTTTCAGTTTGTTTTCAGATAAGTCTCACACTTTTGTGCATGCTAGCCTTAGACATTGATCTTCTTTACTCAATCTCCCAAATAGTTGGGATTACAGAACTGAGTCACCACACTTGTCCCATCCTATTTGTTTTGTTAGCATGCATGATTATCAAGATATTTTATTATAAAATCTTATATTTTTGTGTCCTTATCAATAGTTTTCTTTTTTCTTTCACCTTTTATCTTATTGTTTTTACATTTACTTACATGTGTATACATTGTTTATGCCACAACCCCATTCCACCCCTCCTAACCCCCGGCTTCAAGTCAGATCCTGTTCCGCCCTCTTCTCCAATTTTGTTGAGAAGGAAACATAACAGATAATAAGAAAGACATAGTGTTTTTGCTAATTTAGGATAAAGATAGCTATACAGAGAGATTCCTAGCCTTGCTTCCATGCACTTGTGTATTGCAACCCACGTTGGTTCATTTCTACCTGACCTCATCACTACTTCCCAGTCACCTTCCCATAGTGGCCTCTGCTATTTTAAGAATATTTTATTTGTTTCTCAACAGAGAGTACATCGACCACATTCAAGTTTTAGGTTTCTTTTCCTTTCCTATTTCTCCTATACGTGTTCTCCCCTTAGTGTGTACCCAAGTCCAATAATATTACTGCATTTGTTTGGGGTCTATAATACGCATGTGAAGGAGAGCATGTGATTTTTGGCCTTCAGAGCCTGAGTAGCTTCACTTAAGATGATGTTCTCTAGTTCCATCTATTTACTTGTGAATGACAAAATTTCACTTTCTTTTTTTCTTTGTGAGTAAAATTCCATTGTGTAGAAATACCACATTTTCTTGATCCATTTGTCAGTTGTGAGGCATCTTGGCTGTTTCCATAGCTTGGCTGTTGTAATTAGTGCTGTAATAAACATGGGTGTGCAAGTGTTTTTGTTATTACTTAAGTCACATTCCTTCAGATATATCCCTAGCCATGGTATTGCTGGATCATACAGCAGATCCAGCTTTAGTTTTTTAAGAAGCCTCCATATTGTTTTCCAGAGTGGTTGTTCTAGCTTACATTCCCACAAGTAGTGTATGAGGGTTCCCTTTTCCCTTCATGGTTGCCAGCATTTGTTGTTGTTGGTGTTCTTGATGATAGTCATTCTAACAAGGGTAAGGTAGAATTTGGTGTTTTTGATTTGCGTTTCCTTTATGGCCAGGGATGGTGAGGTTTTTTTCATGTTTTTTGGACATTTGGATTTCTTCCTCAGAAAAAGTTCTGCTTAGTTCTGTTGCCCACTTCTTTATTGGTTCATTGAGTTTGGGGGAGTTTAGTTTTTTTAACTCCCTGTATATTCTGGTTATCAGCCCTTTGTCTGATGCATAACTAGCAAATATTTTCTCCCTCTCTGTGAGTGTTCTCTTTAGCTTAGAGACCATTTCTTTTGTTATGCAGAACCTTTTTAATTTATGTAGTCCCATTTGTCCCCCCCTTTCTCTTAGTTGCTGTGCTGCTGGAGTTCCACTGAGGAAGTTCTTACTGATTCCTATTGTTTCCAGGGTATTCCCTGGTCTTTGTGTACTAACTACAAGTTTTCGAGTCTGATATTAAGGTCCTTAATCCACTTTGAGTTAATACTAGTACAGGGTGACAGGCTACTGCAGGTAGATAGCCACTTTTCCCAGAACCAGTTGTTGAAGAGACTGTCTTTTCTCTATCATATATGTTTTTGGTGACTTTCTCAAATACAAGGTGGGCACAGTTGTGTGGATTCATATCCATGTCTTCTATTCTATTTCACTGGTCTTCATGTCTATTTTTGTGCCAGTACCATGATGTTTTTATTGCTATGGCTCTGTAGTATAGTTTGAAGTCAGGTATTGTGATATTTGTAGCATTGTTCTTTTTGCTCAGTATTTTCTTGGCTATTCGTGGTCTCTTGTGTTTCCAAGTGAAACTTAGGGTAGATTTTTCAATCTCTGTGATGAATGTCATTGGGATTTTGATGGGTATTTCATTGAACATGTGGATTGCTTTCGGTAGTATAGCCATTTTTACTATATTGATTCTTCCTATCCATGAGAATGGGAGATCTTTCCATTGTCTGTAGTCTTCCTTGATCTCTTTCTTCAGTGGTTTGTAGTTCTCCTTGAAGAGGTCATTTATGTCTTTAATGAAGTTTAGTTCTAAGTATTTAATCTTCATTAGCTTCCAGGAAGCTTTTCATTTCTTCTCTTATTTCTGCTATGACCCACTGATCATTGAGCAATGTATTATTCAGTCCCCAATTATTTGTGTATTTTCTGCTGATGTTTCTGTTGTTGAGTTCTAGTTTTAAGGCATTGCATCAGATGGAATGCAGGGAGTTAATTCTATTTTCTTATATTTGCTGAGGCTTGTTTTATGCCCTAAGATATGATCTATTTTGGAGAAAGTTGCATGGCTGCTGAGAAGAATGTATATTGTGCTGTTGTCAGATAAAATATTCTGTAGACATCAATTAGGGCCATTTGATTTATGGTGTCATTTAGTTCTTAGATTTCATTGTTGATTTTTTGTTTGGATGACCTATATATTGGTGATAGAGGGGTATTAAAGTTTCACACTACCACTGTGTGGAGTCTGTATGTGCTTTTTAGTTCTTTAGTGTATGTTGGATGAAACTGGGTATACAGACATTGGGTACATATAGGTTGACAATTGTTATTTGCTTTTGAGGTATTGCACCTTTTATTAGTAAGAAGTGTCCTTCTTTATCTCGTTTGGCCAATGTAAGTTTGATGTCTACTTTGTCTGATATAAGTATTGTTACTTCTGCCTGTTTTTGGGGGTGGGGCATTGACTTAGTAAATCTTCTTCCAGCCTTTTACCCTAAGCCAGTGTTTATTTCTGTCAATAAGATGGATCTCTTGTAAACAACAGATTGTCAAATCTTCCTTTTTAATCCAGTTTCCAAACAGTGTGTTTTGATGGGGCAGTTGAGTCCATTAACGTTCAATGTTAATATTGATAGGTATATGATAATTTCTGCCATTTTTTGTTGTTGTTTAAGAATTTGATCGTGTGCAGTCAAATCAAGGCTACTCTCTGATTGCGTGCCTTTTCTTCTATGGTTTGATGCTACCAGTCCTGTTGTTTTGTTTGCTTTTATCTTTTATGTACAGAAATCCTTGTATAATCTTCTGTAGTGGTGGCTTGGTGGCTATATACTGTTTTAGTTTCTGTTTATCAGGAAAGATTTTTATTGCTCCATCAATTTTGAATGACAGTTTTACTGGGTAGAGTATCCTAGGGTTGAAGTTATTTTCATTCAGTGCCTGGAATAACGTACTCCATGCCCTTCTTGCTTTTAAGGTTTGAGAAATCTGCTGTTATTTTGATTTGTGTTCCTTTATATGTTATTTGTTTTTCTCTCTCTTATAGCCTTCAAAATTCTTTCTCTGTTCTCTCTGCTTGTTGTTTGATGATGATATTCCATAGGGAGGTTCTATTTTGGTCAAGTCTGCTTGGTGTTATGGAGACTTCCTGTACCTGAATGGGCAAAATTTTCTTGAGTTTTGGAAATTTTTCGGTTATTGTTTAATTGAATATGTTACATATTCCTATGGTCTGTACCTCTTCTCCTTCAGTGCCCATTATCGTCAGGTTTGGTGTTTTGATGGAGTCACTGAGTTCTTACATGTTGCTTTCACAGCTCGTGAATTGTTTGACTAAGATTTCTTCTATTTTTTCTTTAACTTCTATTTTATTGCCAAACTCTGAGATTCTGTCTTCCATTTGTTCTAGTCTGCTGGAGTGGACTTCCACTGTGTGTTTTGTTTGACTATAGTGACTTAATTTTCAGGTCTTCTGTTTGATTCTTTCTTCTGACATTTTGCAAATCTATGATCAACTCTTTTTTCATAATTTGTGTGGTCCTTTTAATTCATTTACCTCTGTTTTTATACTGTCTTTTGTTTCACTTTAGTGTTTGTTGAGGTACTCTCTAAGTTCCCTTATTTGTTTTTGTGTCATCTTGTATTCTTTGTTCTTGGTGTCTTGAAATTTCTTGAGTGCAACTTAAACATTCTGGTTGACCATGCCTAATATCTTTTCCATGAATTTCTTGGAGATTTCTTCCCAGATTTCTTCTTTGAGAGTTTTTGGGGTGGGGGGGTTATCACTGAGTTCCTTAGTTACATTTATTGTTGTTTTGTTTAGATCAGAGACTGGGTATCCATTTTCTTCATTTCCCACCAAATTCTGTATTGAATTATTTTCCATTCTACTTCCCATCATGCCACTTGGTGCTGTGCCACTATATTTTTGATATGACAGTTGGTGAATTTGATTGCCTGATTTAATTTTTGTGTTGTGGTTGACTTGATTGTTAGCTAGGTTAAAGTACTCTATCTGACTCTGGTCTGGGGGTGTAATTTAGCATTAAGAAGTTCACAGGTTCAATGCTAGACCCATTGTTAACATATTCTATAGAAAACCCCTTGATGATAATATCTATACACAGTTGGAGTTGAGGGGATAATGGTTATTAGGGTAGTGGTAAAGTATTGGGAATTGGTAAAGGTGGCACTAAAAAGTGGGGGTGTGTGGAAAAAGGACTGGGTGTGTGGGTTGAGAGTTATGGTGGTTGCTGTGTTGTGTGGCCCTTGTGAGTGTTTAGGTGTATTTCTGTTGTAATGGAGGATGTTTTTGTCAGGGATTATAGGGAGCTGGGGTTGTATGCAGTTGGTAGAGTAGGCTAGTCAGCAGCTGGTGATTGTGTAGGATGGAGGAGTATTGTGGTTACAGGTTGGAAGAACATGAAAGAGGAAGGTGAACATGGGGGAAAGAGTGGATGAGAAGAGGCAAAAATAGTAGCTGGAAGGGAGAATGATGGCTTGTAGTACAGGAGAAGAAGGGAGAGTGAAGAAGATCAGAATTAGGATAAGAGAATAGTGATAATGGAATTAATAATACAGGAATAAAAAAAAGAATAAGAAAAAAAGATACACGTTTAAAAAAACAAAAACAGGTTCAAGAACCTGGTTCAGTTCAGTCTATCAATAAAAGTTCTGGAGTTATTTCTTAAGTGTCCAATGCTGGTATTGGTATTCATGTGGAAGCTCTGATGTGGTCTCACCAGGACTGTGAGTCATATTTGGACCTTCTATACACAAGATCAGTTGGAGTTGTGAGGTAAGGTAAGATTGCCACCTCATGCAGGGTGGTCAGAGCTGTTTTCAGCAGGCCACAGCTGGGGTTCTCTTCAGCTGCAGGACTGATTGACCAGCTCCTCCCTCAGCAAGGAGAGGCAATTCACTTTTGATTACTGCCCTCTGTCCTGGATATTAACTCTGGTATCCTCCTCCTTCCCTGCTTGAGGAGGTTAGTTTTCCTCTCTTAGCCTTTATGACTCTCCCTATCTTTGCTGGGTACCAGCGGCTCCTCTAGGCAGTTGGCTTGTCAGACCACCTCTGCTCTCAGCCTTTGCTGCTTTATGGTGCATCACTGAGAGTTTAGCACTGAGAGCTCAGTTCCTTGCCATGCCCCTGACAGTTCAGCAGTGAGAGATTGGCTCTTTGCCCCTCCCCATTCTCCAGGGCAGGTTCAGTGTTCCACCCCTCCCTGCGTCCAATGTCAGTGTTAGATTACAGTTCACTGTTTATAGCTTTCAGTTTTGCTGGGGGGGGGTTCAGTCTGCCCAGGGGCTACACTGGATTATTTTCCCAGGGTCTGGAGTGGGTAGGGGAGTTGCCTGTGGTACATGTTGCTCACCTGTATCTTCTGCAGTTTCAAGCAGGCAGGTTTGGAGCCAGCTGTCAGGGAGAAATGGCATGCATTGTGATGTAGGGAGGCTTTTCATGGGCTAGAGGTCCAGGATGTTATAGGGTTTGATTCTGATTGAAGCTGTCTTCTGCTTGTTAGGAGAAGAATGAAAAGAAAAAAAAAAGAGTAAAGAGAAGCAGTTGGGGGCTTTTTTCCCAAGGCTGGAGCCAGACATGCCTTGCTGGCAGTGCTGCTTGGAATTTTCTTGGCTGTTAGGTGCAATTAAAGGCTGATTTAAGGGTCAGTCTTTGAATTTGATCTACACCTAATGTGGTGGTGGTTATTATTTTGGATAGGAGGAATTGGAATCTCTCAAGTTTGGCTCCATTGTCTCAAGGAGGTGTCTGAAGTCACAGACCTTAGGAGTTAATTCTTATTTATAACAAAGATCGTTGAAAATTGAAAAGTGGAGAATCATTAAAATTACACTATAGTTGATCAACTGTTATGCTCAATGGGACACACAAGAAAGTAGTGAAACTTTTTATAAGACAAGCTTAAGTCTATCATCTTAAACACATCTGCAAAGGGGAATGTATTTTTTACAAACAAATCATCCATATGCATTATTTCACTGTCATTGTATATGTAAATTATGTACTCAGTAAATGTTTTCATTTTACCATTTGTAATTTTCACAACACTGAAGATAAGAGCTTGAAGATTCCAAATGTATAGCAATGACAAAGACAGGAAAATACTACTTTCTCTGATTGGATCAGCACACAATGCATGAATGTCCTAAGACATCACACAGGCCCATGTTAATATGTACAAGTCTTAAATGTTGAGCAAAATAAGATAATTAAAAATAAATTTTAAGACTATTTTTCAATAGATAAAAGTTTAAATTACTAAATAAGAGAAGGCTATAGTCAAATGAAGTGATTCCAGAAAATTTATTATTTTTAATAATTGTTATTTTGTTTTCGCTCAAAGGCCATCTGCATTAGGACATGGGAATTACTGATTTCATCTTCTTTGATGATTCAGTATAAGCCATGAAAACCAGAAACTACAATTTGAGGACAGACTTTACACTTGTTGGTCTTTTCCAATATGGCCAAATGAACACTTTTCTCTTTGCTGTCATTGCCATCCCCTTTTCAGTGACTTTGGTGGGGAATGTGACAGTGATCCACCTCATCCGACTAGACACCAGACTCCACATCCCCATGTACTTTCTACTCAGTCAACTATCTGTCACTGTCATGATGTACATCTCCACCACTGTGCCCAAGATGGCAACCAACTTTCTGTCAAATACAAACACTATTACATTTTTGGGCTGTGAAATTCAAACCATTGTGTTCCTCAGCCTTGGTGGCTTTGAAGCCCTTCTTCTAGGTTTCATGACTTTCAATTGGTACATACCCATCTGTCATCCTTTACATTATCCTGTCCTCATAAACAGGAAGATCTATTGCTGCATGGTCACATGTGCATGGAGCAGCAGTTCTATCAATGCTTTAGTACATACATTGTATGTATTTCAGCTTCCATTCTGTAGGTCTTGGGTCATTAACCACTTTTTCTATGAAGTTCCATCTCTCCTTCCACTGGTGAGTGGACTTCCTACTCTGCCGCTTTCATTCATGGCCATTCTAGCTTCCTTTGTTTGAGTGCTTACTACTGTATTCCAGATGTGCTCAAGTAAAGGACAGACCAAAGCTCTTTCCACTTGTTCCTCCCACTTGATTGTGGCAAGTCTGATCTATGCAACTGGTCTCTCTCCATATACCTGGCACTCCTTGCATTTCCCTGCCCGAGATAAGGTGATGGCAGTATTTAGCTCCATTATCACACCTGTTCTAAGCCCATTTAGCTAGAGCCTGAGGAATAAGGAAGTCATGGGGGCCATGAGAAGACAATTGGAATGATGGATTTGGTATAGAAATATGGTTTTGAAGCTGGGTGCTGGTGGCTCAAGTCTATAATCCTAGATACTCAGGAAGCAGAGATCAGGAGGATCATGGTTGAAAGTCAGCCCAGGCAAATAGTTTGTGAGACCCTGTCTTGAAAAAAAAAACCCATCACAAAAAAGGACTCAAGGTGGAGGCCCTGAGTTCAATCCCCGGTACTGCCCAAAAAAAAGGAAGAAACATGGTTTTGGGAATCCCTCTGTGACTGAGGATTCACTTAAAAACTGTTCCTGAAGATAGATATCTACATAGAAGCCTGAGAGTCAACGTGCTTTTTAAGGTTGTTTAACTTACAAAGTTATAGTGGTCAACTTTTCAACTGAATGTTCTCACGCTGTTAGTATTTCGAATGCCCTTTTATAATGCCCTGAAATGCAATCAATTCATAGGAAAGTCTACCAAAATATTTAGTGTGAAGGGAATTTATGAAGAAAAAAAATGCATAATCAACTCATCCATTCATTCATACAAGAAATTCTTAATGATTTAGCTCTGATGCTGTTCCAAACACTCTTCATATGGGAGTCAACAAAACAAAAAGTAACAAATCTCTGCTGAATACACCTTAATTCCAACTTCAGCATTAATTTCCCTTTGCCAAGCAACATAGCACATGGACATGATGCAGTGATATGGACGAGTTTATATGGATGGCCAATCTTCTCCTTACATCTTCCAGGCTTTGTGAATGGTGTGGGTTTAGTCAAAGGCCACTTATGGTAACTACTCACAAGAAGAAGGCCTAATGGGTAACATTGGGCAGCTCTCAATGGCAGGGGCTGCTCTCGCTATTGTTTTCTTCCTAGCCAGTTGTCACCCTTTGTGAGTGGGTTTCCTTTATCTTAATGAACTGCTATCATGCTTTCATTTTACCTATTCCCTTACATACTTCAGTAAAATAAGAATATAAGTACTTCAATAAGGAATTCAAAATGTCCCACATATACTTAAGTACTATGCTATATTATAATGACTTCAATTGATTATAGGGTACTGTTGTGTCATGTAACAGGGATTGTTTCTTAGTTAGATTTTTAAATAGTCACCGTAATAAAGTTAAAAAAAAAAAACCCTCAGGGCCAGGTGCAGGTGGCTCATGCCTTTAATCCTAGCTACTCCAGGGGCAGAAATCAGGAGGATCATAGATCAATGCCAGCCTTGATAAATAGGTCTTTAGGCCCAATCTCAAAAGAAAAAAATCACAAAAAAAGGGCTGGCAGAGTACCTCAAGGTGTAGTCCCTTAGTTCAAACCCCAGTACTAAAAAAAAAAAACTAAGAAAATATATATCTTTAATTAGCATGCAGACACATACACACATTTTATAAAAAACCTTACTGATTAGTTTGAAAAAATTTCATTGTCAGCCTCATGAAATGATCATGATCATAGTGGTGAAGATCTTTTCTAAGAACACCCAAAGAATATGAAGACAGGTGGATTCCTATTAGCTGGTCTGTGGAACACCCAAAATGAGTGATTCCTTTCAACTTTAACAGTATGGGACAATGCACAACAATCCATTTAATACAAATCATGCTTACCAATTATTGCATTTGTACTATTTTTACTAAGGCAGTGAAACTGGTGTAAGAGTTCACTCCCTCAGGAAAGGCAAAGGATGGAACACCACAGCAAACTTGATATAAGGGAAGAAATGTATGTAACAGTGATGGTCTGAAAGGATTACAAGGTTAGGGGAGGGTACACCTCCTGGATTCCACACATAATTGAGGTCTTCAAGCATAAGACAGAGCCTAAGTCACCCTGAAAGGGCTGTAGACAATTAGCTTAAGGAGAAACACTGGCTATCCCATAGTTGTGAGTTGATATGCAGACACCATGGTTAGGTCTTTCCCTTTAGGGATGTTAGGGAGAGGGAGAATAAAAACAAGGGGGAAAAAGGCCACAGACCAAGTAATAATAACTTCAGATTTCGGAGAATTTGAATGAGAAAAGTTTGACTATGAGCAGGTATATTACCTGTTTTTAGAGAATTAGGAGAATGGTCAGAAATTACAGTGCTATATTACCTGCAAAACATACTTGTCTCCTATATGTAATGAAAACAGGTCTTTGAAAGGATTAAGAGTTACCACAGATTCAAAAGTGTGCACAATACAGAAAGCTTTCAGTCAGTGTGTATTTTACATACAGTTAACATCTAGGTATATTTTCCTTTTCTAGGGTAATTTTTTTTGTTTCTTTACTTGATTGATCGAAATTTCTTAAGAAAACCCAGTGACTTTGTTCAAATTTGATTAATATAAAAATGGGAAAATTCTGTTTTTCTCTTCTAGTCTTGAGGAAAATAGGCAAAATTAAGAGCATTTGAACACAAAGTTTTGATAGCCAGAAGAGCAAAAAAACAAGACTATCTGTTGACCTGATTCTTTACTCTTGAACTATAACATCCATTGTAAACACACAGAAGCACAAACGGGAATACACACAAGTGGACACACACATAGGTACACACACACACACACACATATTCATGAAAAGACACACTGGGCAGATGTCTTCAAGACTGGAGATGTTCAGTTATACCATTCTCCTTGTTGAAAAGTTTCTCCTTGACCAGCAAATTTGCATAACTTTCTCATAAGTAATTACCTTGTCTTTCTTAACACACTGGTTATTACTAAAGCACAGGTTGGCAAGATTGGGCGAATTCTCAGAAATAAGTAGTTTTTCATGCATTATTTCATTTAGCAACGTCAAAAGGCTGGACTTAATTTTTCAAATGAGTTACATTCTGACTTTACAAGTATGTTTACTCAAAAGTCATTTTTCTCATGAATAAGTATCCTGAAGTTTGGAACTATGTATTACTTTTAATATTTTTACCATTTGAGGAGATAGATATGCTAACTTAGTTTAAACACTGTATAATATATAATATATAAAGCACCACTTGATACTCCATTAATATTTGTAGTTTTTATTCAATAATTTAATTTAACTTAAATTTAAATTGGAGAAGATATTTGGGCATCCATAATATCCTACATATGTTGCCATTGGCATCCTCAGAGCCTAAAGCTCAGAACTCCAAAACCCATTATCTTTGCATTTTATAACAGCATCTGAACATTCAGTGAATTCTGCCTGGTGATCCAGAGGGCCAGAGCCATGGAGCCCAAGGCTCTTCCTTCAGTGTGGTGGCATGTGAGGCAGGTTAGTGCTACAAGTGGGACACTAGATGCTGACAATTTGGGGTTTTCTTTTGTTGTGTGGATTGGAATAAACCAGAATATGTATTAGTAGTTCTTGGAGTAAAAGCTAGTTTTACAGCTATCTCTTGACAGCAACAAACTGTTCATGAATATTTAAAAAAATTTTACCCTAAGTTCTGACTAGTAATACATATTATGAACCAAACTACTGGGCTCTCAGGCTGTAGCTGAGTGGCAGAGCACATGACCAGCAAGCAAAATGTCCTGGGTTTAATCCCCAGTGTAGGAATTGAAAAGAATTGCAGTGCATAAACAAGATAATTTTTTTGTTTAATATATATTTCTTTAATTTCAACAGGTATGTTATATTTCCTATGCTTATAATGCATGCTTTTACCTTTATTCATTTGTAACTATGCAAAGAATATTATTAAGCCTTTAGGAGTCTCGGGATTTGATTCAAGGTCCAGGCTTTTGTCAGATGCATGTGTTTAGTTTTATCATGTTAATCTACTACCTAATTTCCTTTTGGAAAAATGACACTTTTTAAGTAGATGAAAGGAATTGTGGCTACTGTTGTAAAGACAACAGGAATGCCTGTTTCTCCTCAATTAAACAAACATTCCCACAGTTGTTTGAATACATAATGTTAAGTCATTTATTAATTATCGAAATATTTATTCTATGTTTACTCTGTGCAATGAGAATATACTTAGTGGCAAAAATGGACTGTGTCTATAGAGTGACTATAACAAAAACTTCGTTTTGTTTGAATTAATTTTTCAATTTCATGAAGGAAAATCATTTGGTCTAGCCTACCTACTTAACTGCACTTTTTCAAATCAATGCTTTGTCTTCTACTACCAATAATATTCTAATTACTGAACTTGACTCCATATGTAAGCAATAAACTTTTAGAACTCAAATTTTAATTTGAAATTAAGTTTAACTTATCAATATAAACTATTCCTGTCAAAAATAGAAGAGTTACATTCTGAGAGAAGTTTAAGACAAAACAGCATTTATCCTGACCCTATAATTCCAGGCTGGCTCCCACTCTGTGGTTAGAGAAGGATTTCCCCTGGAATTCAATAACCCTCTTCACTGCTTCAGGTCAGGTCAGCATGTCTTCTCAAACATCAGTCTGTAGGGCTGCCTTCTGCATATATACCTCCCTGCTATTCTAGATTGGGCATTTGCTTTGAGAGTCTATTTCATGTAATTTTTAAATACACTTCTACATATGCAAATATTTTAGATTAATCTGAAATATTTTACTGTTTATTTTCGGTAAGCTATTATTATCAATTATATGTGTGTTTCTTTTTATACTGTGACATATTTTAAGGAAAACTCTGAATAAAACTGGAAAAGGGGATTATTTGATGCTTGTGTTTGATAGTTGTATGAATAATGACATATTCATATGAACTTCGAAGCTTTTCCCAAACTGCCTCATGGTTTCTAACCCACTAACCCTTATTAATACTTGCTCTCAAAACTCACTAGTGACTTCATAATAACCATCATTAATGGATCTGTCAGTCTGTACTCTGCTCCATTGCACAAACACCTTTATGTGAATTTCCTGGCAATCATACATGATTATGACAAAAACTTTTGAAAAACAGTAATCTTTTGAAAAACAGACTGATTCTTTTTTAGTAATCCAGAGACTATGATTGTGCCTTGCCCACAGCAGATGCACAGTAAAGACTAATATCATTAATATCATTTCAAGGAATGTTACTAAATATTCTTTTAGAGGAAGGGTTCTTGCCTTAATAAGATGTTAATAATTCCAATAAATATAAAGGCCAAGTTTCTATCAAAAAGAAGAAAAACTCAAATTAATTACTTATCATTTAACTATTCTAACATTCTACTTGAGTCAAAGTTAAATTAATAAAGGCCAATTTATATTTGAATTACTTATTTTTAGTTTTTCTAATATCTGGTATAACTTTTTCTTATATCTACACTAATAGGAGACAATAGCTACTAATTAATGTAGAAAAGTTATAACATCCCTCTTACACAACACTTAATTTACTCTTCATTCTCTTCATGGCATGTGTCCATGAATCAATAGTTCTACCAGCTATTTAATGCATACATTATATGTATTTCAACCACCATTCAGTAGATCTCAACTCATTCATCACCTGTGCTACAAATTTCCATCTCTCTTGCCATTGGTGTATCAAGATATTTCCTAAAATGAGTAAATAGTGCCTCCATCCATGGTCATTGTAGTTTCCTGAGTTCATATGCTTGTTTTTGTATTCTAGACAAGCTCTGGAAAAAAGACTGACAAAAGATACCCCCTTCCCATCTCTCTCCTCTGATGGTGGCAAGCCTATTCCATGAGACAGGGTATCTATTCCTGCATGTGGACCACATGAATGAGATAAGACAGTGGCAGTGTTTTACACTATTATCTCATCCCTTCTAGCCCATTTATCTGCAAACCAAGGAAGGAATAAAGAGGTGATATGACACAAGGAGACTGTTGGGACAATGGATATTGAATGGTACAGAAAATGTGACTCTAGAAATCCCTACTGATTAAGGCTTACTAACATAAAAACCTTAATCTACACTACTATGTGGAAACATGCAAGTTTTAAGCAGTATTTATTGCATAATTAACTTGATAAATGTCTTGATTACTCCTGTTTTCAAAATAAATAAATCATTATTATTAGACCTAGATGGATTTCCAACCTATAAACTACAAAATGGTCTGAAAATCATGCTTGCTTAGTTTCTAAATCAGTAGTTTTCAACACTGTCAACAACTCAATGTTCCGTCTCAACACAATATTTTGCAATGTCCCCTTTAAACCTTTAAATGCAATGCATAATGAATACAGTTGACTCAAATGCATGACATCAAGACAATATGTATATATATACATATATAATATATGCATACATGTAAACTATGATCAAACTGTAGAATAGAGAACAATGTATATAATTCACTAATTAATGATATTATCACTGTGGCAATATCGCAGATATTAATTAGTGAATTAATATCTGCGTGCACTATTACATTCATTGCTGAAATGAAGTAAATGAAAATAAAACTGATATAAATTTCCTATCTCATGGAGTTTATATTTCAATGTTAAGAGACATTCAATAAATAAAATAAGTAAATGTTATAGTATTTGAAAATTAGTAACTTTCATCTTTAAAAAGCAGGAAATTGGAATAGGGAATACAGTGTATTGAAGAAAAGCCAATCAAGAAAGTGACCTTTGGTCAAAGACTGAAAGGAGGTAAGAAAATAAGTCAACTGAACATCGGGTGATGAACGCTCTGGACAAGGGGAAGCACATGAAAATATTTGAAGAGGGAACACACCCAGCACAGTGTAACTACTGTGGAAAGCATCATGGAGGTTCCTCAAGAAACTAAAAATAGACCTGTCACATGATCCAGTGATACCACTTCTGGGCATATACCTGAAGGAATGTAAGCCAGAATATGACAGAGCCACTTGCACACCCATGTTTATTGCAGCACTATTAACAATAGTCAAGCCTTGGAAGCAGCCCAGATGTCCTAAGACTGATGAATGCATTTTAAAAAATATGGTATATATGCATGATAGAGTATTACTCAACCATAATGAAAAGTTAAATTATGTTGTTTGCAGGTAAACAGATGGAATTTGAGAACATCATGTAAAGTGAAGTAAGCCTGGCTTAGAAGGACAAAGGACATACTCTGCCTCATATGTGGAAGCTAGACCTAAAAGAGAAATGTATACATCAATACAAATATGATAGTATATGCATACATATATATGAAGAGAGAGCTAAGGAGAGAGAAAGAGAGATAGAGAATATGATGGTAATAGTGGGTTGGTGTAAGGTACTAGAGGGAAGCAAGACAGGAAGAGAGTGATAGAGACTGAATAATATTGAAATACATGGCATCTGTTTATGAACATAGTATAATGAAATTAACTGTATGCTGTTGAATAATAGGGGAGCAGGTACAAGGGGGGAGTTAATTTGAATAAAGTGCAATATATACATGTGTGAAATACCAAGGCATGATTCCCTGAGCAAATAATATATACTTAAAAGTATAAAGTACAAGAAGTTAAAATAGGTCCTGTCTGGGAACTGGTACCAGTAGGAGTGGGGAGGGTAAATGGAGAGAGTGAAGGAGGGTGAATATGGCTGATGTATTTTGTATACATGTATGAAAATTGAGTAATGAAACCTGCTGAAATTGTTCTAAGAAGGGGGAGGGGTATAAGAAGGTGAATCCAATTAAGATATATTCCAGGCACACATTAAATATCATAATGAATCTCCCTATATAGCTAGTTCATGCTAATAAAAAATAAACACTAAAGAACTGAGTAGGTCTAGATACAATAACAGTGAGTGACTTTAATACCCTACTCGTATCAATAGCTAAGTTATCCAGGCAAAAAAATCCACAAAGAAATAGCAGAGTTAAGTTACACCACAGATCAAATGAACTTTAGAGACTCAACAGAATTTTTCTCCAACAGTCATGGAATACATATTCTTCTCAGTAACTCATGAAAATTCCTCCAAGTAGGTTCCATTTCAGGCCATAAAGCAAGTTCAACAAATGCAAAATTTGAAATAGTTTCTTGTATTTTATCACATCAAAATGCAATAAAGTTAGAAATCAAAAGCTATACAGACCCATGGATATTGAACAATATGTTTTTGATTGATACATGGTTCATTGAGAAAATCAGGGGGAAAATTTAAAATTTCTTAGAATCACATGTAAATGAAAGACAATTTATCCAAACCTTTGGGATACAGCAAAGGAAGTTCTAAGATGAAAATTTATAGCTGTGAGTGTATACATTTTAAAAAATCACATATCTCTAAATTAAATAACTTAATTGTATACCTCAGTGTCTTAGGAATGTTGGAGCCAGAAGTGGTACCTTGCCCTGGGGCTCTCAGGAAACAGCAGCACATGGTTGTGGTACAGTGGGTCCAGTGACTTGCAAGTGACTTTGGTCCTCTTGGTAATGCAGATGCCATTTTCCAACAGGTAAGCCTTGATATAGGCCACTAGCAGTGTCTGGAGCCTGGCTTGGCTGTCAGCCCCATGGGTGTGGTGACCAGGGTCTGGCAGCCCACAAACTGTGCTGGCCCCATGCTGTCCAGGAAGTCACTGGACCTGCTGTAGTAACCAGGTGCTGCTGTTTCCTGAGAGTCCCCAGGGCAAGGTCCCACTGCTGGCTCCGACAAGGAAAACAAGAATAACCCAAACTCAAAATTGGTAGAAAGAAATAATGAAGATCAGTGTGGAAATTAATGAAGTGAAGACTGAAGGAAAAATACAAAAACCAATGAAACACACAATTGATTCTTTAAAAAGATAAAATATATTGAAACAAAACCCTTAGCCAAACTGACCAAAAGAAAGAGAAGACCTAAATTAGTATTGGAGACAAAAAAGGGAATATTACAACAGATAACAATGAAATACAAAGGAACATTACTGAAAACTTCAAATATATATTCTAGTAAGTTGAAAAATCTTGAAAAAATGAGCTCATGTGACCTACCAAAGTTGAATCAAAAAACATAAGTTGTTTAACTTAAGCAGATTAATGGACAATGAGATTGGAACAGTAATAAAGAGGCTATTTTCAAAGAAAATCTTAGCAGAGTATTGATTCCCTGTTGAATTCTACCAGACCTTTATGCTAACACCAATGCTTCTCAGACTTTTTAATAAAATAGAAAGGGGAGGAACTCTAGCAAGCTCATTCCATGAAGCTAGTATTACTCTAATACCAAAACGTAATAATGATACAACAAAAACAGAAAACAATAAGCCAATTTCCTTGATCAACATAGACATAAAAGTCCTCAATAAATACTTGCAAACTGAATTTGGCAACACAGTAAAAAAATCAAGCACCATGATCAAGTTGGCTTCATTCCAGGAATATAACAATGGTTCAACATACTCAAATTAATAAACACAATTCAGCACATATACCAAATCAAAGACAAAAGTCACACAATCCTTTCAATAGGTGTAGAAAAAAATTGACAAAATCAAACATCTTTTCATGAAAGAAGCCCTGAAGAACTAGGAATGAAAGGATCCTACCTCCACTTAAAACGGCCATATACATCAAACCTGTAGACAACATTACGCTTATTGGGAATCTGAAAGCATTTCCTCTAAAATCAGGAACAAGACACTTTTGTTCAATACAGTGCTTGAAATTTTAGCCAGAGCAATGTCAAGTTCACAATGAAGTTGTAATTGAAATGGCACTATTGTGTGATAACTAGAATAAAAATATCATCATTAATGCATTTTGTCACACACACACACACACACACACACACATGATGGGGGTATGTACATATTTATCCAGGCACATTATAAAATATAAGTGGGCTAAAACTGAATAGAGAAGAAGACTAAAGAGATTTGTGTAATCTACCTAGGGTAGTCAATTGGAGAGAAGGGAATGGAGAAGTGAAGCAATTGGACCACTGGAACTGATATTGTTCTCCTGGGACTGTTTAACCACATCTGAGACCCCAGGTTACTCTTCTTCCTCATCTTCCTGGTTTTTCATGAGTCCTTCTTGGTAAAGTTCTAATTGGGATGGACCATCATCTTTATACTCCTTTGTATTTCCTTCTCGGTCATATGAGATGCCATTAATGGATATCTTGTATAACTTCACTTTTTGTCCAAGATGGCAGTTGACTTTTGCTTTGGAGAAAACAAAATTTCCTGTACTGGTTGTGGATCTCAGCTATTCACCTTCACTACTTTTGTGGAATCAGAATGTCTTCTCCTGGCAGTCATGGTTTAATAACATGTTGGGGCCATTTGCTCCATTACTTAGTTCTTATGAGGCCCATAGTCTCTGCTTTTGGGGTTACAGGAATCTGGGTGGATGACCTGCACATTTTATTTACTATCAATCTCCATTACTGCCTTCCAGGAAAATCTACCATTTCTTTAGTGAGCTTCAAGCTCTCTTGAACAGGTTTGTGCTGACACTTCTTTCTTCAAATATGGTCTTTTTGTTAGTGGGGTTGTGTTCCTCCTTATCTTAACATTGGCCATGATTGCCTCACACAGGCAATCATGTTTGGGGATTAGGCTCAAACTTGGAGAAGAGAAAGGCTTTGACCTCTTCTTCCCATATGGTTGCAGTGGATCTCTTCCATGGAACAGTCATTAGCAAGTATATTCTGCCCAAAGCCTACCACACCACTGAGCAGGGTGAAGTAGTCTCTGTCTTCTACTCTATCCTCATACCCATGCTCAATCTGTCACCTACAGTCTTAGAAACAAAGAGGTAGCTGAAGTACTCAAGAAAGTTCCGGGAAAATAAATTTTCTTAGTAGATTCGCATAAATTGAGAACAGTATAAAAAAGAATGGATATCATACAACAAAGACAGAAAATGCAGAGGAAGCAAATGAGACTTTTCTGTACACACCTATGGACCAAACACTTCACCTCCCCCCTTGGCCTCCTTCACATGAGATTTACAAATCACTAAGCACAATGCTCTAAGTCAGAATCTACCAGAGTTATTGATCAATACAAAACACAACTGATTCTTTAATTAGAAAAGAGAAAAATATGAATCCTGTTCAATATTGAATATATATTGAATTTATAGTATTTCCTAATAAACAGCAATATTATAACAACAGTTTGAAGAGAAAAATGTTTCTAATAAATTGCCCAAACTCATTCTCTAGTTTTTAAGGTAACATGTTTAATTTTGAATACATTAACACAAATGGTTGTATCTTTTTTTCCCCTTTATTTGATGACAATATTATGCTTTTAATTAAATGCTTGAAGTACAAATTTAACTTTTGTTAATATTTACCAAATTAACTTTGGAGTTTTGACTTAATTAACTTTAGTTATCTATTTAAAAATTATCTTATAGAGGCATTCACTTCTAGTTTTTAGTTGCACTGCTTTCCCATTAAATATTTTTTCTTGATAAATTTTCCAAAGTAAAATATTAGGATCAAGGGAATAGTTCTTATTATTAATATATACCGCTTAAGTTAATGTTATTTACATTTAGAATAGTAAGTAAAAAGTGAGCTGTGTTAGTTTTGCAATGAACATTTTTTACCAATTAACAGCAAAGCCCTTTCTTATGTTTCTGTTTTAACATCTTTATTATACATGCTATTCATGTATTTTTTTATCTACATACTAGTCCTGGTTTTCATAGTTTCTTATACATTTAAGTAATTTTTATATAAATAAAAATTAACTCATTATTTATCTCAGAATTGTAGTGTAACTGCTATGTATTTTATATTTGAATTTATGTGGAATTCACTCTGAAAATTTAGTTCTCAATCTTTTCACTCTCCTTCACTTATTTCATTTTTTTACTTTTATGAGTTGTGTTGTTTTTTACTTTCAAATTTAAGTTCAAAGTTCAGCCCATATATAAGGTATATTATTTCTGTAATAATCTTTGTAGTCTTGCAGCATTTATGTAATAAACAATGAATAGTCTCATTTAGACAAGAATTTTTTAGTTGTATACAAAGTTCTCAAGTAGAGCTGGCTCACAACAGCAATAAAAACACAATGCCAAACTTGTCATTAACACTAATTTTTCCATTTTTTAAAAGTTATAATATATTCTAATAGTTGATACTACTTTTGCACTTGTGTTTTAAATGCTACCTATACCTTTATAACTGCATAATTATTATATAACAAATAAATATTTATATGACTAAACTTTTTGAAGAAGTAAAAACAGAACACATCTGGAGCCACTAAATAACATCAATAAATAAAATAATATTGATGCAGTTAATATTTTACCTTTCCTGAAATAAAGTGTCCATTCTTTGAGTCTCCTCTTCCTTTTTAAAAAAAGTTCACCATCATTTCAATGCTAAAGATAAAATATAGTTTTGAACTTTAGTTTTAAATTTAATCATACTTTGCATGTCTTTGCTGAATCTTATTTTCTAAGCTCAACAATTTGATTATGAGATTCTTTGACGATTTTAAATTTAATTATTCTTCACTTTCATGCCTGCATCGTATTCTGTAGTACAAACATACATATCTTGCTCAGCGTTCTATTGTTATTGGACCTTCAGATAATTATGAACAATCCCACTACCAACATTTGTGCATATGTGTTCTGCTACAAACAGGTATTTATAACATCGGAAACCTGTAGAAGAGATTTCCTTGCTCTGCTGTAGCCTCCCTGATTGATGCCCCATCAATGTATTTGGTAACTGCATTAATTCATGACTTTCTGTTGTTCTGTGACTATAGAAGCTCATGTTACCTCCTCCACTGTGAAGCACATTATTTAGGGTAACGTGAATCTGTGTTCCTAGACAATGGCCACTCACGTTTGGCTCCGAATAAACTCTCATTACCTTTGGAGCAAGAGCCATGTTTGTCAATACTGTCATGCACGATATTGACTTGTCCCATAGTATCTCAAAAGTATATGATCCTTTGAGCAAAAACAGTTTTTTCAAAGGAAAGCTATGGTTTGCCAAGTGAGCCGACTCGGAGGCCAAAGCGCGGGTAGGTGGATCGCGCCCGCGCTGGGCAGGGCGAAGGCGCAGCGGGCGGGGCGGTGGCTTCTGCGTGCGGAGGCGCCGCCGGGTTACAAAGATGAGAGGCTGAGGTCGCCCCTGCGCTAGTCGTCAGAGGCCAGGGCAGGACGAGACGAACCTCTGCATCCACCGCCAAGTTTGGCCGAGCTGTTATGACTGCTGTTGCCCGCACCATGTCCGCTGCCGCCTTCATAGACTTCGTGGTTGCCTAGTGTCTGATGTCCATTGCGATCCGCGATGGTTAGGGCGCTTCGGAAGCTAAGCGGCTGCGACTACGGGAGCACGAGGTAACTGAGCACCATGATCCGAAGGACACGCTGATCACCATCGCCAAGAACTTGCTGGACTTGAACAAGCCATCCAGACCCTCTTGGTGCACAGTGACGGTCCGGAGAGTCCTGATGAGGATATGGGTTCTGACAGCTTCAAGACCACCCAGTCTGGATCAAGTCTTTTCACAGCCCGGGGAGGAGACAGCATTCTGTCAGCATACCAACCGCGCTCTCCCTCCTCCGCCCTGCACTAGCCAGACTGCCTTAAGAAGTTTCGCACTCAGAGCTGACCGCTGCTACCGGACCCACACTGCAGAAAAGCAGTCCCTCTGGCTGTCCCTGTGTGAGAAGCGCTTCATGAGAAGTGGCCACCTCACCAAGCATGCCCTGTGTCACATCGAATTCCAGGACTCCAGCATGATTAGGCTATCGAAAAGTGCTAGCCAACCCTTTGTGAGGTGCAACCCACAGCAGCCAGGGAGGGATGGTCCCTGAAGGACAAAACTACTCCCAGGAAACAGTGGACACTTGGAAATTTAGCTCCAGCAGAGGCTCTCTGACGGCGGGAGGTCACTGCTCTTTGGTCAATATTCTGATTGTCCTCTCCCTGAATTGTTTTTGTAAAAGCACAAGGTAGCCTAAGATCAAAGTCAACACTTGGTCCCCTTTGCAGAGGCAACTCTCTGAATCTGTCTTTGATGGTTGGATGGAAGGCAAATGCTTTTGGCTTTTTTCTCCTTTACTTTTTGGGGAAGGGAGTAAGATGAGGAGGGGATCAAGGTTAACACTGGGGCAGAATTTTAAAGATTCACATTGACTGGATGAATTGACCCGTGACATCACACAGACATTCTGGGCCCTTTATGCTTTCTGTCTCTCAGAATTGTTTTCTTATTTGACTAGTGTGCTTTGGTTTGTTTAGCAAAACCATGCTCTTGAACCATGGCTAAATTTGATATATAAAAAAAAAGGAAGCAAACAACTCCATAGCACAGTTGTCTTTATGCAAGCAAGAGCACATCATTCCAGCACTGTGATCATCTAAACACTTGGAAACAAACAGACACAAGTTATTTACAGTCAATGAGTAAGCAGAGTCTGAATCTATACTAATCAAGACAGTCTTGGAAAGGTTGAGCTAAGTACAGAACTTATAAATCTTGCTTTTTATGAACTGTACTTTTTGGACATAAGCTGCACTCTTATTTTCTAATGCAGGGTTAAATACATGCTTTGAGGGTAGAAGCAATTTGTTTGGCACAATGTTATAGTGTATTCATTTTATCTGTATACATGTTTCCCTAAAATATCGCAGCAGAGATTGGAGTGCAGAATACATACAACACATGCTGAAGGACAAGGAGGGTAGTGTTTTAACAAGTACAAAAAAGAGCAAACAATTTTTAACTCTATAACTTGTCCAAATTTTCCTGTCTTTCAGTTAACATCATCTTATTACATCAAAGTGCCACCTAGAGAGAGAGAAAGAGCTTTCAACTCTCAGGTGTTACTTGAATGGGTTCATAAGAGTCACCACGCCTGGAAATGCCTTTTTTTTTTTTTTTGATGTTTTTTGGTGTGGAAGGGGGAATTTAGGTAATGTTGGTCTCCTTCCCATGTTCCTATAAAACTCCCAGTATCAGGTGCAAGAGTTATGTCAAAGGAAAGGGAGCTGAAATATGAAAAGAAAAATATACCCCTGCAAGCAGTTAAGTTTCAAGGGAAAATACCAGAGCAATTTCAAAGGAGACTCTGCAAATTAGTTCCTCTTGGTGAATGGAGGCAAACAAAACATGTAGTGAAATTCCATCACTGTACCTTTATATCAGTAGCCTCACCATTATAGATCTTAAATCTAGGTGTTTGCAATGCCTCACCTCCTACATCTATACTATGCTGCTTACTGAAAAAACTTCACTTTGGCCTTTACATGGCCAGAAAAATGAATTGAGTTTTCATAGTTAAAACAGCAACAACAACAAAAAAACCTAAGATGAGAGTCAGAAATTTCTTCAGAAATAACACTTTCTGGCAGTTTTATCTGATACATGTTTAAAGCCGGTAGCTACAGTCCAATCTAGCTTATCCAGGTGCTGAAAAATGTGTTGTGCAAACACAGATGCCCACCTGTGAGTGAGATGGCATTTCACTGATCCATGCTCAATCCTGATTCAGAATCTGGGGAGGGGAGTGGGGAGTGAGGGGGTGGGGATCAGTTTCTGCACCTGGCATGGATCACCTCTGACTCTTACTTCCAATACAACAGGTGAGTCCTTGCTAGAATGGTGTTTTTTGTTTAAGCAACTTAGTTGTATTAATAGTTCTATCAGTTAGGACTGGGAGCAGTTCATGGGCTAAAAAGGAAAGTGTTTTCTCAGAAGAAAAGATGTCAGGAAAAATAAAGAACACTTTCTACCTCTGTTTCAGACTTTTGAAATGCTTTCTTTTTTTTCCTGTTTTTTTTTTTCTTTTTTGCAGTATTGGGGTTTGACCTTTAGTAACTCCCAGGGCTGCCTTCCAATAGCAATCCTCTTTATTATTATTATTATTATTATTATTATTATTATTCATTTATTCACATGTACGTACATTGTTTGGGTCATTTCTCCCCTGAACTTCCCCTCATTTCCAGGCAGAACCTGTTCTGCCCTTATCTCTAAGCATTTTTGCTAGTTGAGTTAAGGATAGCTATACAGAAAGATTCCTAGCATTGCTTTCATGTACAAATGTGTTACAACCCAAGTTGAATCATCTCTAACTGATCTTTACCCTGGTTCCTGATCCCCTTCTCATGTTGACCTCTGTCACTTTAAGGGCAACTGAACTAAATAGAACTTTCTCAAAAGAAGAAATTCAACCACATGAAAAAATGCTCACCATCTCTAGCCATAAAGGAAATACAAATCAAAATAACACTAAGATTCCAGCTCACCCCTGTTAGAATAGCCATCATCAAAAACACCACCACCAACAGGTGTTGTCGAGGATGTGGGGGAAAAGGAACCCTCGTAAAATAGCAATCCTCTTAATCTCTGCCTCCTGAGTAGCTAGGATTATAGGAATGAGCCACCACTGTCCAGCATTTTTATTTTATTTTTTAATTTCTTGCTCTACGTTTTATTTTATTTTTATACTTTATATTTATTATTGTTGTACTGGGTGTATATTCTAACATTTACAAAGTTTCTTACAATATCATAGTTGAATTCACCCCCTCCACTCCATCATTCTCCTTTATCCACCTTCCCCCACTCCTGGGATAGTTTCAACAGGTCTCATTTTTCCATTTACATACACTGCACAGAATATTTGCACAATCAAACCCTCTTTCTTTATGCCCTCCTCCCTCCCACTGGTACCTATGTCCCAGATAGGACCTGTTTTGCCTTCCTGTTCTCTTTTTGTAAAAAAGACATTTTTATCTGTTTAAAATAACTACAAAGGGTGTTTGTAACATTCCCATTTATATATGTATTATAATGAATTGATTAATTCCTTCTATTCTCTATTCTACCTTAGTCCCCTTCTTATGGTGATTTAACAGGTTTAAAAATTCTATATTCATTCTCATATAGAAAGTACATCAGGGATGGCCAAGTAGCTCAAGTGATAGAGCACCTGCCTAGTAAGCATAAGGCCCTGAGTTCAAACCCCAGTACTGCCAAAAAAAAAAAATCCTGGCATGTAAAAGATGTAAAACTATAAAAAAAAAAAAGTACATCAACCATATTTACCTTTGTGTGTGTGTGTGTGTGTGTGTGTGTGTGTGTGTGTGTGGTGCTAGGGCTTGAACTCCAGGCATTCACCTTGAAGTGCTCCAACAGCCCCTTTTTTGTAATGAGTTTTTTCAAGATAGGGTCTCAAGAACTATTTGCGTGGACTGGCTTTGAACCTCCATGTTCCTGATCTCTGCCTCCTGACTAGCTAGGATTACAGGCATGAGCCACTGGTGCCTGGCCTCCATTTTCATCTTCTTAACTTCCTTCTTTTACACTCCCTGTCTTGGATGTGACCTCCCATTAGCATAACCTTTTTTGCATAATATTTCTTGTATTTGTATTGAGTCTATTTTCCACATATGAGAAAAAAACATTTGGCCTTTGGTGAAGCACTTATTTCAAATCAAATTTTAAATTCTATGTCCAAAGTAAGTTTTAAGGACATCTGTTCTTCTATACAAAATATATTAGGTTGCCTATTTCTTACTGAGCTCACGGAAAGGCTCTACTTAAGGTACTCTGCAGCTGCCTTTTACTAACTGAGGAGTTTGAGGTTTCCTTCCAACTGGCTAACTTGTGAAAACTCAGCTTTCCCTCATAGAAAGAAATAAGGAAAACAAAGTAAAGTCAGTGAACGACAATCTTTATCGTTTCAGGAGTAAGTCTAAATGTGGCTTTTGTCAAGCACTTGGATATATAATGCAGCAACCTCTTTAAAAGAATGCACAATTTACTTCCCAAAAAAGTTGTTACTTGCCCTTAAGTTGTTGACAGACACACATTTGATATTCTCCTATTTGTTTTAGTAGACTTTTATTCTTTGTGATAAATTCTTTGTGATAAATCCTGTTTTACAATATTACAAAACAGAAACCATCATTCTAGTCTGATTTACTACATCAAAATATGGTGCAAATGGGACAAATTGAGCTCCCTGAACACTAAAACTATGAAACAATTATTTTTATATTAAAAAGACTATGGATTTAACTTATGAAAATCCAAATGCAGAATACTAATTTGTATTTACTTTTTTAACCAACCTGAGGTTTTGAAAGACTATTGCAGGCATTTTAAAAGGAAAGAGAAGCTGTTTTACCTAATACTGTAAGTTGTCATTTAAGGAAAATTTAATCATTTTAGAGTCAAGATATTTCCTTTCCTTGGTTAGGGAAGAGGAATTCCTTCATTACCATAGAATTATGCCATGGCTGTGAGATACACATCATGCTTTTTTAAAGAATTATATTTGGTAGTCATAATTACAGAAATCAATCAGTTTGTAGGTTTGCAGACAGACATCACAGTATCCATCACCATGGATAGATCAAGATGTTCTTTCACAACAGATGAGCGGTCTGTAACATTGTAGGACACTGATCTTTACAACTGTTCAATGGGTTTTATTTCTGTACAGTAGTAGTGACTTAAGTTATTTTGCTTCTCTATTTTTGTAAATCAAATGAAATTAGAAGAGAATTATGGCAGTATGTATTTTGTATATATGTATATCTATTTTCCAAATAAACACCCAATAACTATGGATGTGCAGGTACCTTTGTAATAATTTGAGTCACATTCCTCTAGGCATATCCCTAGGAATGGTATTGTTGGATTATATGGCAGATCTAATATTAGTTTATTAAGGAGTCTCCATATTGTTTTCCATAGTGGTTGTACTAGCTTATTCCTACCAACAGTGCATGAGAGTTCATTTTTCCTGCATCCTCCCCAACATTTGTTGGTGATGTTCTGGATGATAGATATTCTAACAGGAATGAGATAGAATCTTAGTGTGATTTTGATTTGCATTTTCTTTATGGCAGGGATGGTGAGCATTTCTTCATGTGTTTTTTGGCTATTTGGAATTCTTCTTTTGAAAAATTTCTGTTCAGTTCAGAAATTTCTTTATTGGGTCATTGATTCGGGATGATTTTAGTTTTTTAAGCTCCCTGTGTATTCTGGTTATCAGTTCTTTGCTGTATAGCTAGCAAAGATTTTTGCCCATTATGAGGGTGGCCTTTTCAACTTAGAGACCATTTCTTTTTTTCTTTGCAAATGAAACAAGTTTATTTTCTGCAATAATTTCTGTAAATTACAAAGACAAAATGCTAAACTACAGCATACAATTTTTCAATATTTAACCAGAGTACGTGTAAAAATATGCATCCTGAAACAAAATAAAAGGCTACACATTGCTAGAGACCATTTCTTTTGCTATGCAGAAGATTTTTGATTTCATGTAGTCCCATTTGTCAATCCTTTCTCTTAGTTATAGAGCTGCTTGAGCTCTACTGAGGAAGTCCTTGTCTATTCCTATTGCTCCAGTGTATTCCCTGCTCTTTCCTGTACTAGCTTTGAGGTTTGAGGTCTGATATTAAGGTCTTTAACCCACTTTGAGGGTGACAAACATGGATCTAGTTTCAGTTTTCTGCAGGCAGTTAGCCACTTTTCCCAGCAATATTTGTTGAAGAGGCTGTCATTTCTTCTTCATATGTTTTTGGCACCTTTGTCAAAAATTAGGAGGGCACAGCTGCATGGATTCATATCTGGTCCTGTATTCTGTTCTACTGGTCTTTATATTTGTTTTTGTGCCAGTACCATGCTGTTTTTCATTGCTATGGCTCTGTAGTGTAGTTCAAAGTCGGGTATTTTGATAGCTGCAACATTGCTTTTTTTGCTCAGTATTGTCTTGGTGATTCACAGCCTTTCAAATGAAATTTAGTGTTGATTTTTCAGTCTCTGTGATGAATGTCACTGGGATTTTGATGGAAATAGTGTTGAACATGTAGATTGCTTTTGGTATATAGCCATTTTTATTATGCTGATTCTACCAGTTCATGAGCATGGTACCTCCTTCCATCTTCTGTAATCTTCAATTTCTTTCTTCAGTGGTTTGTAGTTTTCCTTGTAGAGCTCATTTGCATCTTGTGTTATGGTTATTCCTAGGCATTTGATTTTTTTTGAGGCTATTGTAAATGGAATTGTTTTCCTATATTCTTTCTCAATCTATTCATTATTGGCATATAGAAAGACTACTGATTTTTGTAAGTCAATTTTTGGACCCTGTTACTTTACTGAAGATATTTATGGTGTGTAGGAGTTTTGGGGTGGAGATTTTAGGAACTTTTAGGTATAAGATCATGTCATCTGTGAATAAGGGTAGTTTGGCTTCTTCTTTACCTATTTGTATCCATTTTCTTTCTTCTTCCTGCCTTATTACTCTGGCTATGAATTCAAAGATTATGTTGAATAGGAGTGAAGACAGTGGACTCCCTTGTCTCATTCCTGAATTTAGGGGAAATGATTTCCGTTTTTCCCACTAAGTATGATGTTGGTGGCTATAGATTTGTCATATGTAGCCTTTATCATGTTAAGGTACATCCCTTCTATTCCTAGTTTCATCAGCACTTTTATTATGAAATGATGTTGAATTTTGTCAAAGACTTTTTCTGCATCTATTGAGATGATCAGGTGGTTTTTGTCTTTGCTTCTGTTAAGATGCTGTATTTACATAAAATGAGGATTTAAAAGAAGCTTTAATATTGTTTTATTCATTTCCATTTTCCTGTGGCAAATATCATGCTAAGGATGGAAGCTGAATAAAAAGTGCACCCTCCCCACCCCCTCCATATCTCATGGAACCAGAGTGATAGAACAATAATGTCCCCATTTTGTGGATCAGCCAAAATGGCAGCCCCGCCCTTAAACAAATTCCCACTCTCTAAGACAGCCCCACTCCTACCAGAGACTACTGTGCATGTACTAACTTCCATACCCTCCCCCTTCTATAAAAGCCACTGCTCACCCAGACTTGGGGCTGTGCCATCTTTTCCCTGGCCAGCCTGGCAGTTTGGGCCTGCCATTAAACTTTGCTCTATAGATATGAGACTTTTCTTGTGACCTTTCTTTGAGAGTGGCATTTTTCCTAACATTTGGTGCTGAAACCCAGGATCGGGTTGAGTTCCCAGCACTGACCTTGCTCTCCCGGCTTTCCTCTGGGATCTGAGCTGCTTTACCAGGACCCCTGATCCTAAAACATGCCACTCTCTCACTAGCTCACAGGGGAGTTCCTCCAAGCCAGCACGCCTCCAACCGCCATCCACCACTGGCCTATCTTCCCTCAAGGTCCTCTCTCTTTCGGTGAGTCCTCCTCACACACTGAGCTGTGGTCTCTCTCTCTCTTATTTCCTTGAAAACCCTAGCACTAGGTCGCAGCTTGCTCTGTCTCTGGGAACTGGGTTGCCCACTAGGAACTGTGGACACCCCCGTGGTGAAGACGTTCCATCTGAGCATTGTGTTCCACATTTCTCTCTCTCTCTCCTGAAGACCTGATATTTTGAGGACGCCTGCCATATCTCTCCTCAGGTCAGACCTTCACCATGGAAGTTGGACCATCCCAAATTCCTTCAGACTCCTCACTGGGATGTCTCCTGGCCAACCTTGGCCCCTCCACCTAACGCCTGATCTTAAGCAACAAAATCTCATTTTTCTCTGTAATCAGGCCTGCCCCCAATATCCATTGGACAATGCCTCCAAATGGCCACTTAATGGCACTTTCAATCCCAATATTTTAAGGCATTTATGCAATCTCTGTGAGCGTGCTGGTAAATGGAAGGAACTTTCCTACATCCAATCCTTTCCCTATCTGTGCATCAAACTCTCCCTCTGTACTTTCTGTTCCCCTGTGCAGATTCTATTAGCCTGTAAACCAGTTTCTAAATCAGCCAATTCCTCTCCCAAACTTCCTCCTTCCCCATGTAAACAGACTTCATGCACTGCATACCATACCTATCTTTTATCTTCCTGAAAAACTTTCCCTGTCATGTAGTTAAGCAAGCCATTTCTTGCCAATTCTGGCCTCAAGGTGATTCCAGCTCTGGGAGAGCTCATACTCCCTTCCTGTGAGCTGAGACCAAGCCCTGGATTTATTCGGGTATGCCTCATGCTACATTGGTGGAGTCCTGCTTGATTATGGCATCTGATGACTGCTTCTCTTTCCCCCCATCTAATGTCCCTTTCTTCTGAGACAGCAACCAGAGAGTGGAGGTTTCGTTTTGCTGAAAGCATGCCAGTACCAGTCAATGGGAGCAACCTAGAGACACAGGTGATGGCTAATCCCATAGGCATGTGTCATGCCTCCAGACTCTGCCTTCCCCTCCCTTACCTAAGATGTCAGCACACCTTTTCTGCCTCCTCCATGGTCTCACCATGTGTCCTTTGTCTCTGTCTGCCTTCCCCTCCCTGGGCTTACTGGGACTCTGCCTCCCATGAAAAACTTGTAGCATGGTACCTTATGACTTAAGTTATTCCAAGTAGTTTGCCAGGCTTCTCAGTCCAAAGTAACTTTAAGTCAGCTGCTTTACAAAAAGCGCTTACAAAAACCTGCAGCTGCCATTCTCACGTCATAACTCTGTCCCCACAAGGGGAGGAGGGAAAACAAACAGGCGTGCTCGTGCACAGGATGCCCACTCCTGGACACAGCAAAAACACCTGCCATAGCTAAGAAAATCCATAGAGAAGACCCAGTACATCCTGGGATGCCAGCCACACATTGTGATGGCTGCAGCCCACCACCACCTCCCCTAGAATAAATGTGTGCAGATCACACAGGAAGTGGGGAAGGGCAACAGGCTGCGGGATCAGGCCTAGGGAGTCAGGGTCATTTGTCCCAGGTGTGTGTGGAGGGAGTGGTGCCTTGCACAAGTCCTGCTCCTAGCCCTACCTCACACCTCAGGGCATCAGACCAGCCCTTGTAAGCCAATTGTTAACTCAAGGTTATAATTCCAGAAATAACAAAATAGACATTACTGTGGTCTCTAAATATCTCATTTAGAATTTTCTATACCTTTAGCCTCAACATAAATTTTTCCCTCCAAATATTAACACTAGTTGTCCCATATGGTACTGTTATTGGCCTGAAATGTCCTCTGAATGCCCTTCTCTAACTTTACAAATGATTTATTTCTTTGTTAGAAAGGTACTCTTTATTAAAGAGGCTGCCTGCTGTTAGCTAAAAGACAGGATCCTAATGTTTTGTTCTTTTTAGATGAGACCTGCATCTTCCAGTCTTCTGGCTGGTAGATGTTGGAAGCTTTGTACTGAGGCCTGGCCTCAGTATGCCTTGGGTGACCAAGAGAAGTGGCCTTTGCAGGGTTCCTTAAGTTATAATACCATACTACAATTAGACCTTTTATATAAAAGTAAAAATGTAAACTGAGGTCCTCTATACAAATTTCTACCTTCTAAGCCACTACAATACTCAGAACCTCTTAATGAGTGCTTCCCTCTTCAATAGGCAATGGTAGGAAGAGGGCAAGTCATATGTCCCCTTCAAGTTATCAGATCTAAGGGAAATTTAAAAACATCTAAACAGCTGTACTGATGCCCAGACAAATACATTCAAGCCTTTAACTCTGTGATCCAAACCTTTCAACTGATGTGAAAGGATATTATGCTTCTACTAGACCAGACTCTTACCTCATTAGAAAAGCAATGGGTTCTTGCCCAGGCCACTCTGGTTGGAAATGATTATATGGCTCAAGCAGTAGAGTGCCACTTTATAAGCATAAAGTCCTGATTTCAGGCCCAGTACAGCCAAAGTAAAAATAACAATAATAATAATAATAATAATAATAATAATATTTGGGGCTGAGGAAGTAGCTTAATGGGAGAATGTCTGCCCAGCATGTGCACAGCCCTGGGTTCAATTCCCCAGCATTACTAAAAAAATAAAAAATAGTAAAGAAGATAAGTGGCATTAATGTCACTTCAGCCATCTCATAGTGGAAAAATGTAGTTTAACCTAGACCAGATCTCTCATTCTTCAAGTAAGGAAACTGACGGCCAGAACAGTTCAGAGACCTGCTCTCCAGAGTGTCAGGTGTCAATGTAAAATAACAACTTTACTTTACAACAACAACCCAAAAAAATATCCTCTTACCTTTCTACAGCATCTTAAGAATGCTATCAGAAAGCATACAAAGGTGGACTCAGAGTCACAGGTGAGAGAGGTTCCCCTCAAAGATAAATGTCTAACAGTCAGCCCCAGATATTCATTAAAAACTCAGACTGTGGCTGAAGGGAAAGTCATTGATCCAAGTAATACAGCTAGCCATGTCTGTATTTATAGCTATATCTATGTCCAGGACCTTACTAACAGGAAGGAAAAAGATAAGAGACACCATGGCCTCATTGCTGCTCTCAGAGAGGGCCTGACCTGACTGGGGCCTGCATCCTGAACTTTCTACCATGGTGGACAGGAGGTTCACTTCTGCAGACAATGCGTAAGGGAGGACATCCCAGGAGACAGCCCCACCCCCAACGGGGACCTTGCCCTTTCTGCAAGGGTAACCACTGGAGGTCTAAGTGCCCCTGTCACCAGATGGAAGGCAAGGTGCCACCTCCTATGGATTGATGGGTCCTAGCCTCCTGTCCACACTCCACTTCTTGGCATCAATGTTGAGGAGCCATAATGGCAGAAAAACAAAAGGTCATTTTCCTCCTAGACAGTAGAGCCCCTTTCTCTGTTTTACCTTTTTCTCCTGGTCCCTGGTCCAATGACAAAAGTTATCATTCAGGGCAAATCTGGCAAGCTCCTAGAGAGCTAGTTTACCTGGCCTCTGGCCTGCTCTTGGGGAGACCTCCTCTTCTGTCACTCTTTCCTCATAGTACCTGAAACTCTAGTGTCCCTGCTGGGACGGGATTTACTATCTCAATTAAAAGCTCAAATTCTCCTCCCCCCAGGCAGCTATCTCTGCTGCCTCCTCCTTCAGGAACAAAGAGATTCCACACTGTGGACTGATGAGATGACTGTAGGGTGAGCCAGGATGGCCCTCCCTGTTCAAATAAAACTCAAAAATCCCTCACAGTTTCCACACCCAAACAATATCCCCTCAAGCCTGAGGGATGATGAGGCCTTATGCCTATCATAAATTCCTTAAAACAACAAGTGCCACTAATTAGTTGCTTCAGCCCCTTTAATAAATTTAAAATTCTCATAAAAGTTAACCTTAAAATACAAGTTACAATGTAAACAACTGGAAAGGATATACACAGGTAATAAATGTATTTTTTGAGAAGTTAAAGGAAAAAGACATGTTTTTGGATAAGAAAGGATTTTGTAAAAAAGGGTTTATCCTAAAGATTGTTTCAAATATGAGGGAAAAAACAATCCATCAAAGGGTTTAGTATGTTATATAAAGGTCTAAGTCAGTTTTAAAATGTATAATAAAAAACTTCAGTGTGTAATAAAGTTAAAGTTAAATATAATCTAAGAGTTGCCTAAAAGATTTTTAGGGTCATGTCAAAATAAATATCAAATCCTCTATGTCTATAAAAAAGGTTATCTTAATATTGTTCTGCTCTGAGTAACATCTACAAAAAAACATTACCTACAAAGATTTTATCAAAGAAATTATTTGTGTTTTCGGCTGATCTTGTCAAGCTTTAAGTACTACTAAATCAGAGTTCCTTTACATATTTGCTTATATGTCTTAAATGACCACTTTGTAACAGTGTTGTTATACTTTATCAAAATATGGTACAAACATTTAAAAGGTTAAAAGTGTCAATTTACATAAAATGATGAGCTAAAGCTCTCTTTTATCCAAGAGTGTTACATTTATATACTGACAGCCCCTGCCTCCCACAGGTCACCTACCTAGGTGTGGCCTTAAAGGGACAGGCTCAGTCCCTGAGTCATAAATGCATCAACCCAATCTTCTGTTTCCCAACCCCCATACCGTAAGACAGCTTATGGCTTTCCTGGCAGTTATAGGATTTTGCAGAATTTAGATTCCTAGGTATGCATTCCCTGAGCAGACACTTTTTAATGCTCCTCCTAATATTCCTATTTGCATCTTAAATAATGCATGGCCACCCATTTCTCTTAGAAAACTTGCCTCCAACAGACTCTGCTCCTCTGGCTGACTACCTGCCTTCTCAGGGAACTTTTCAGAGAGCATGCAAACCAGATCCTGCCCCACCCTATAACAATTTCTGTTAAACCATGGCATCTTGTTCTCCAAAAAGGATCTTCTACCCTCTCCATTGGGACTTTGGTGGACCAGCCCTCATCTGGTCATTCTCATGACACCCACTGCTGTCAAGCTCAATGGGTTCCCCCAATGGCGGCACCTCTCAAGAAACAATTAGATGTACTAGTACAACCACTCTGGAAAAAAATTTGGAGCCTACTTAAAAAGCTAAACATTGATCTACCATATGATCCAGTAATACCACTCTTGTAGATATACCCAAAAGACTGTGATACAGGTTACTCCAGAGGCACCTGCACACCCATGTTTACTGCAGCACTATTCACAATAGCCAAATTATGGAAACAGCCAAGATGCCCCATTACTGATGAATGGATCAAGAAAATGTGGTATCTATACACAATGGAATTTTATGCAGCCATGAAGAAGAATGAAATGTTATCATTCACTGGTAAATGGATGGAATTGGAGAACATCATCCTGAGTGATGTTAGCCTGGCCCAAAAGACCAAAAATCATATGTTCTCCCTCATATGTGGACATTAGATCAAGGGCAAACACAACAATGGGATTGGACTTTGATCACAAGATAAAAGTGAGAGCACACAAGGGAGATATGAGGATAGGTAAGACATCAAAACAATTAGATAGCATTTGTTGCCCTCAATGCAGAGAAACTAAAGCAGATACCTTAAAAGCAACTCAGGCCAATAGGAGAAGGGGACCAGGAACTAGAGAAAAGGTTAGGTCAAGAAGAATTAACCTAGAACTTAACACACACGCACAGGAAATTAATGTGAGTCAACTCCCTGTATAGCTATCCTTGTCTCAGATAGCAAAAACCCTTGTTCCTTCCTGTTATTGCTTATACTCTCTCTTCAACAAAATTAGAGATAAGGGCAAAATAGTTTCTGCTGGATATTGAGGGGATGGGGGGAGAAGGAGGGGGTGGAGTGGGTGGTAAGGGAGGGGGTGGGGGCAGGGGGGAGAAATGACCCAAGCATTGTCTGCACATATGAATAATAAAAAAAATGAAACAATTAGAAAATTGGAGAAGGGAATTGGAGGACTCTTGAAATTGTCTAGGGAACAACATTTCACAGTTGTTCTCCTGGCCAATGCCCATCCTAATGCCTATGTTTCTTCTTGCTATCCTATTCTTAAGCTTCCTCTCTTATATCATACCACATGTCTGCTATTACTAATCAAAAATTTAACCAGTTGTACCTCTAGGGATACCAACCTCTCCAAAACTGTCCAGAGGACTGTTATGAGGGGCCCACCAGGACACAGGAGCCTGAGGATCTGCCTCATACAATGCCCCCTGCCAGCAGGAAGCAGCTAAAGAGACTGATGCTTTGCCCCAATTCCTGATCCTCAGCCCATACCCTCATCATTATTAAAGAAAAAAATTGGGGAATGATAGAACAATAATGTTGTCATTTTGTGAATCAGCCAAAATGGCAGCCCCACCCTTAAACAAATTCCCATTCTCTAAGACAGCCCCACCCCTACCAGAGACTACTGAGAATGTACTAACTTCCTTACTCTCCCCCTTCTATAAAAGCCACTGCTCGCCCAGACTTGGGGCTGCACCATCTTTTCCCTGGCCAGCCTGGCAGTTTGGGCCTGCTGTTAAATTTTGCTCTATGGATGTGAGACTTTTCTCATGAGCTTTTTTTGAGAGTGGTGTTTTTCCTAACACAAAGGGCCTGCAGACCTCTCCCACTGAACTGTAGTTCCTAGCATGCTAGATCTGCAGTATTCCTGGCTTTTGTCTACAATTACTTTAACTTGTAATGGTTCTGTGGATTTTAGGAAGGACAGAGTAACAGATTAGCTGCCTTCTCCATTTGGCCAAGCATGCAAGTAAAGTCACTTTTTCTGTTTATTATTTGTCTCTTATTTCTGATCTGGGCACTCAGACAAATTCAGCCAGTTGCTACCCCAGATACAGGGCAATGGGGGTGGTAGTAGCAGTGTCTACAAATATCTACTTTTATTTCTTGAGCAAGTGTGTTCGCATAACAATGATTCTTTAAGCACTATGCATTTCCTTTCCCACTGTAACTGGTCTCCTGCCTCCCCCAGCAGTCCAGTTCTTCCCTTTTTGTAGGTTAAGGTGGTATGTAATCAATCATCTAGCCCTGCTTTCAGCCTCATATTTTTATAGGACTCCCATGCATAGGGAATAAAATAAAATTATTTTATCTTGTTAATGCATTTTCACATCAATTTAATTCTTTGGCCAACCAAGAACCTAGAAAGAGGAGAGGGAAGCCACTGTTTCTTTCCCAAAACAGACAAATGAGCAAGCTGTTTCTGGGACTGGTCCCTTACCCACTGGTTCTAAGGCTCCTTCCTCACTTAGGTTTCTGCAATTACTCAAAGCTCCCTCAGTCTAACTGGCCTCTGTCTAGAGAGTTTTACCCACCCCAGTAGGTTGGCAGCATTTCCTGCTACCTCAGTTTTCCTCAGTACCTGCTGGCAGCCACCTGTTATGGCCTCTAATTTCATATGGTGCAATTTCACTGTATTTCTCATTTACAAGTCCTATAGTCTGCATATTGAAGGAGATCTGTCTTGTCTGGGTGCACTACTCAATATCTTGTATTTGCTGATATGTTTTACTTTGACTTCAGAGAGAAGACATTTATATTAAGATTTCTTCACTAGGATGTGAGGGTGATCTGGCTGCGACATCTGTCACCCCATTGATCGCCAGGGTTGATTTGGCTGATCTGGCTGGCTAGGCGGGTGTCCCCTTCCTCCCTCACCGCTCCACGTGCATCCCTCCTGAAGCTGCGTGCTTGGTCGAAGAGGACAACCATCCCCGATAGAGGAGGATTGTTCTTCGGTCAAGGGTATACGAGTAGCTGTGCTTCCCTGCTAGAACCTCCAAACAAGCTCTCAAGATCTCTTCACTAGTTAATGCACCAGTATTGTTACCTTTCATTATAAAATGATCATTTAAAGTTTTATGTCTGTATTACGGTATGCCTCCACAAATTTTTCAAATTTTAAGAAAAGGTTACTTTTGAAAGATATGGCTTATTTTTTCCTTCCAGCTTCTCATAATTTTAGGTTGGCATATTCTCTCCATGGTTTGGGGGAGAGAGGCTTTGACAGTACTTCACATTATTGTGATGTCCATTGTTAAAGAAAAAATTATTCAGTGATACTGTTAAGGAATGGGGGGAAGACATCAGATATAAGGACACTGCCGTGGGCCATGAAGTCCCAATTCTGAGAGAGATTGTGTTCAACTAATGATTTTTGCATGGGAGAATGGGAATTTGCAGCCAAGGAGTAGTGTGGAAATCACAGATGGAAATTTACTGAAAGGAAAGAAACATTAGGTTAAGGAGAATTCTGGCTAAATTGCCTTAATGGTATTATTACTGAATCCTGGCCCAGGTGTTCAGATTTCACCTGTGATGTGAGGAAGGGTGAGGAGCCTGATCAAATATCAAGGATGGGAGTTTCTGTCTGAACTGATGCAGTGAAGTTTTTTGCTAAAACAATTTTACAGGGTAGTGCACAGATAAGCCTGGAAGGAGTTTCAGAAGACTGACTAAAGTTTGGCCCCACAAAGAATGCTTGTCACCTTAATGGAGCTACTAACGTCCGATTCTTCATATCAAAGCTGGAACAAATTGTTGCTGTTTCTACTTAGGTATTACACTTGGGATCATTTCCCAATTATATGACCTTTGAACTATGGACTTGTGGGAGAATGAAGAATGTTAAAGAACAATACTGATTTATTGCCTTAAGACTCCATATAGAATAGGGATTTTAACAAGGATCGTTACTTGTTAATGTACATACTTACATTGCTGATAACACATAATTTCTAAGGTCTAATTTCTACCAACTTTAAACTTTTTCTCACAGGAAGCAGCTTAGTATTGATTAAGGCCCATAGTCATTTTTATGGGCAGAGAATCAAAATGATCACTTCATCAGTTCTTAAGTTTTTAATTTTCAATTGTTTTTTTGTTATGGGTATTTAAAATCAAACTTTTCCACATAATGACCATAAGCAGCCAATAATTAATGATTGATCAGTGTTTGCATTTATTAACCTACCAAAGTATGCACTTACTTTTCTCCAGTGCAAATTTATCCATGTAAATAGAGGTACTTGGGTAAAATCAGGGATAAGACTAACAGGAAAAGGTGAAGGAATATGGAGCCTGTTCTTACTCTTGTTCTAATTCTTCTTATCTAGCAACCTGAGTTGGCTCAGGTCCAAAAACTGGGTAAAAATTTTGCAATATCATTTTAGCCACTTCACATCGGACCCCTGCTACCTAGACTTAACTATTGTTGGTCTTAGATGGCTTAGAGTATTCATTATTTCCATATTGAGTCAATTATCCATACTAGAGATTTCTACATTGACTCATAGGATTAGTCTTCTAACAAGCATATATGCTCCATCACTATGCTACTCATCTTGACCTTACATCTTGGCATCCTCTCAACTTTAATAGAATCTGGGAATCTTCAGTTATTGGTCCTCCTCAGCATTCCCAGAACCAAGGGAGAAGCCAAAGGAGTAACTTTGAAGTTTCTAAGTTAAACAGCAGATCTGGCCATTTATCTTTCTAGAATGAAGTTTACTAAATGCCCCTATGTCTCAGTTACCTTTCAAAGTTATATAAAGTGATGTTAGAAGTGACATTGGAGATGACAAGCTGGATCAGCAAAGGCATTCCTGTGGATTTCATCCTGCCTCCTGCCCTCAGCCATTGTATGGTTTGCTTCATGGGCCCATGAACAAATTGATCAAGGTGTCAAAGCACTGATCAGACATAAGCTTAACAGTATGACCTTCCCTGTGGTGACTATAGTGGCTATGTGAGATTCCTTATTAGCGCTATTCTTGTAGGGAAGCAGCATAGTGGCCAGAAATTCACATTAAATGGGTTGTCTATCATGGAGGAAGTAGCAATTTGTCTTCATATGGGTACTTGTGAAACCCATATGGAAAGTGACATCTCTTTACATGGCGTTCTCCTCCTCAAAGACTGACTCCCTTCAACCTTGCATACCATTAATAGGAACATTCTCCAGTTAAGAAAATATACCAATAGGCTCACATTCTTGGGATACACTGTATTACCCAGAAGGGGTTGGATTGACAGAGCAGTGCAAAGTTGTGCTGAAGGTTCAACTCCTGTATCAGCTGGGAGACAGCACACTGAAAAGTTTGGGCTCTTATTGCCCATTGTGTCACACACTTTTTAAACAATGGCTTGTATGTGGTGTTGACTCTTCCTTAGCTAGATTGTCCAGGCCTGTGGAGGAGTGAAGAGTGACATTATTTACTCTGAGAGTTAGAAACTATAAGCAAATAGTTTTGATTCCTGCAATCATACTGTTGGGCTTAATGAGTATGGAGCATCTGGTATCCTTTGGAGAAATGACTTCACCAGGGAAAATGGCTGTGGTGTTACTAGAATCACAAGCCATAAAGTCTGGCTCTGGGCCTGAACACTCGCCCCCATTAAAAGAAAATGGCATAATACTCTCTCCCCAACTCTACTTCCCTGTTCTATCCTTCCTCAACCTGTCACCACATTACACCTGCCTCCTACACACTCACCACCCACTGACTCGCCTACTATATACCAACTGTACACAACCCCAGCCCCCTGCAATCCCTGACACAAGTACCCTCCACTTCAACAAAAATCCACCCAAACATGCACAAGGACCACAAAATCCAACAGTCCCCATACTTCTTCCCCCACCCATCCACCTCTTTTCCCACTTACCCCTTTTTAGTGCCACCTTTACCAATTACTCAAATTTCTATATCCAGCCTAATAACCATTACCCACCCAACTCCCACTGTTTGTAGATTTTATCACCAAAGGGTTTTTATATAATACATAAACAACAGTCTAGCATTGACCTGTGAATTTCTTATTGCTAAATTATACTTGCAGGCTAGAGACAGAAAAAACAAATCAACCTAGCTAACCACCAAGTCAGTTACAACACAAAAATTGAATCAAGGCAAAGAAAACAGACAATTAAAACCAACAACTAGCCTATCAAGAACATAGTTGCACCAAGTAGAGAGATGGGAAGAAGAAGAAGGGATGGAAACTACACTCCTCAATATAATAATTCAACAGAGTATTCAGAGGGAAATGAAAAAATGGATACCCAGCTCCTGACCCCAACAAAATAATGATAAATGTCACTAAGGAGCCCAATGAAAACCCTCAAAGAGGAAACATTGGAAGAAATCTCTGAGAAATTCATGAAGAAGATACCAGACAGGATTAACCAGAATGTACAAAATGCACTCAAGAAATTTCAAGACACCAAAAATAAAGAACATGAGAAGCACAGAAACAAATACATGAGTTCAGAGAGGACTTCAACAAATACCAAAGTGAAACTACATTTTCACTATTAAAAAAAGAGAGATACATGAATTAAAGATGACAACATGAAATATAAAAGAAGAGTTTAACAAAGATCTGGAAAACCTCAGAAAAAAGAATCAAACACCAATGTTGGAAATAAAAAGTCCCTTTAGTCAAACAAAAAGCACAGTGGGAGGCCAATACAGCAGAGTAGAAAAAGTAGAAGACAGAATCTCAGATCTTGAAGAAAAATAGAAGCTAAAGAAAAAACAAAAGAAATCTTTGTGAAAGAACTCAAGAGCTCTGAAGGGAATATTGAAGAAAGTGACTCCATCAAAAGACCAAACCTGAGAATCATGGGCATTGAAGAAGAAGAGGTACAAGCCAAAGGGATACGTAATATATTCAATAAAATGATAACAGAAAATTTCCCAAATCTTGAGAAAGTTTTGCACATTCAGTACAGGAAGTCTCCAGAACACCAAACAAACTTGACCAAAATAGAACCTCCCTAGAGCATACTATCATTAAAACAACAAGCACAGAGAAGAGAGAAAGAATACTGAAGGCTGTCAGAGGAAAAAAAAATCTGTAAAGGTAACCCATCAAAATAACAGCAGATCTCTCAACAGAAAGCTTAAAAGCAAGAAGGGCATGGAATGAGTTATTCCAGTCACTGAAGGAAAATAATTTCAGCTCTAGGGTACTCTGCCCAGCAAAACTATCATTCAAAATTGACAGAGCACTAAAAATCTTCCACAATAAACAGAAACTAAAACAATATATGACCACCACCAAGCCACCACTACAGAATATTCTACAAGGAATTCTGTACACAGAAGATGAAGAAAAGAAAACACTGAGAGAACAGGAAGTATCAAACCACAGGAAAAGAAAAGACAAGTAATCATAGAGTAGCATCAATTTGTCTACACACAATCAAATCCTTAAACAACAAAAATAACTAAATGACAGGAATCACCACATACCTAGCAATATTAACACTGAATGTGAATGGACTCAACTTCCTCTATCAAAAGACACTGTTTGAAAACTGGATTAAAAAAGAAGACCTGATGATCTGCTGTTTGCAGGAGACCCAACTTATTGACAGGAATAAACACTGGCTTAGGGTGAAAGTCTTGAAGAAAGTTTACCAAGACAATGGCCCCTGAAAAAAGGAAGGAGTAGGAATACTTATATCAGACAAAATAGAATTCAAACCTACATTGGTTAAATGAGACAAAGAAGGACACTTCAAACTAATAAAAGGTGCAATAAAGCAAAAGAAATAACAATTATCAATCTATATGCACCCAATGTCAGTGCACCCAATTTCATCAAACATACAGTAGAAGACTTAAAAGCACATACAGACTCCACTACAGTGGTAGTGGGAGACTTGAATACTCCTCTATCACTAACAGATATGCCATACAAACAAAAAACCAACAAAGAAATCCTAGAACTAAATGACAATATAAATCAAATGGACCTAACTTATTTCTACAGAATATTTTATCTGACAACAGCACAATGTACATTTTTCTCAGCAGCCCCTGTGACTTTTTCCAAAATAAATCATATCTTAGGGCACAAAGCAAGCCTCCACAAATAAACAAAAACAGAAATAACCACATGCAGTCTATCTGATCCCAATGCAATAAAACTAGAATCAACAACAAAAACAACAGTAGAAAATACACAAATAATTGGAGGCTGAATAACACATTGCTTAATGATCACTGGGTCACAAAAGAACTAAGAGAGGAAATGAAAAATTTCCTGAAATTCATGAAAATGAAAACACAACCTACCAGATCCTACCAGGACACAGCAAAGGCAGTCCAAAGAGGAAAGTTTATAGCCATGATTGCACATATTAAATGGACAATGAGATCTCAAATAAATGACCTAATGCTACATCTCAAACTCCTAGAAAAGCAAGAGCAAGCAAAACTCAAAACAAGCAGAAGGAGAGAAATAATAAAAATAAGGGCAAAAATTAATGAAATAGAGACCAAAAAAACCATATAAACAATCAATGAAACAAAAAGCTGTTTCTTTGAAAAAATAAACAAGATCAACAAGCTTCTGGCAAATCTGACTCAAATGAGGAGAGAAAAGATCCAAATTAGTAAAATCAAAAATGCAAAAAGTGACATAACAACAAATATCAAGGAAATCCAGGGAATCATCAGAGACTCCTTTGAGAAACGATATTCCAATAAGTTGCACAATCTTGAAGAAATGAACAAATTTCTATGTATTTATGATCATCTAAAACTGTACCAAGAGGATATTAACCACCTAAACAGATCTAAAACACATAATGAAATTGAAGAAGCAATAAAGAGCAAAAAAGGAAAGTCCAGGACACGACAGATTCTCTGCTGAATTCTACCAGACCATTAAAGAAAAACTAATACTAATACTCCTTAAACTTTTCCATGTAATAGAAAGGTAAGGAACACTGCCTAACTCATTCTATGAAGCCAGTATTGCACTCACTCCAAAACCAGATAAGGATATATCCTAAAAGGAGAACTGCAAGCCAATCTCATTAATGAACACTAATGCAAAAATCCTCAATAAAATAATGGCAAACCAAATCCAACACCATACCAGAAAGATCATTCACCATGACCATGTTTGCTTCATTCCAGGGATGCAGGGATGGCTCATCATACACAAATCAATAAATGTCATACAGCACATTAATACAAGCAAAGACAAAAAACACTTCATCATTTCAATAGATGGAGAAAAAGCCTTTGATAAGAGTCAACACCATTTCATGATAAAAGCTCTAAGAAAATTAAGAATATAAGGATGTACATCAACATTATAAAGGTTATATATTACAAAACTATAGCCAACATCACACTTAATGGGGGAAAAATGAAACCATTTCCCCTAAAGTGAGGAATGAGACAAGGATGCCCACTCTCCCCACTCGTATTCATCATAGTCCTGAAATTCCTAGCCAAAGCAACAAGACAAGAAGAAGAAAGAAAAGGAATATGAATAGGTAAAGAAATAGTCAAAGTATCTCTGTTTGAAGACAACATGATCTTATACCCCAAAGACCCGAAAAACTCCACCCAAAAACTCCTAGACATCATAAACATCTTCAGTAAAGTAGCAGGACACAAAATCAACTTACAAAAATAAGTAGCCTTTTTATACACCCACAATGAACAAATTGAGAATGAATATAGGAAAACAATTTCACTTACAATAGCCTCAAAAAAAGTCAAATACCTAGGAATAAGCTTAACAAAGGATGTAAATGATTTCTATAAAAAGAACTATAAACCTCTGAAGAAAGAGATTGATGAAGACTACAGAAGGTAGAAAGATCTCCCATGCTCATGGGTTGGCAGAATCAACATAATAAAAATGGCTATACTACCCAAAGCAATCTACATGTTCAATGCAATTCCCATCAAAATCCCAATGACATTCACCAAAGAGATTGGAAAATTTACCCTAAAGTTCATTTGGGAACACAAAAGACTTAATAGCCAAAGCAATACTGAGCAAAAAGAGCAATGCTAGAGGTAGCCCAATACCTGACTTCAAACTACACTACAGAGCCATAGTAATAAAAATAGCATGATACTGGCACAAAAACAGATATAAAAACCAGGTTAACAGAATAGAGGACTTGGACATGAATCCACCCAGCTACACCCAACTTTTTTTTGCCAAAAACATAATGATGGAGAAAAGACAGCCTCTTCAACAAATGTTGCTGAAAAAAGTGGTTTTCTGCCCGCAGAAAACTGAAACTAGATCCATGTCTATCACCCTGTACTAGTATCAACTCAAAGTGGATTAAGGACTTTAGTAGCAGATCTGAAACCTTGTGGTTAGAATAGGAAAGAGCAGGGAATATTCTGGAAGCAATAGATATAGGCAAAGACTTCATCAGTAGAACTCAAGTGCCCCAGCAACTAAGTGAAAGGATGGACAAATGGGACTACATGAAATTAAAAAGCTTCTGCACAACAAAACAAATGGTCTCTACATGGAATAGACCACCCACAGAGTGGTTGAAAAATCTTTGGTAGCTATATATCAAAGAACTGATAACTAGAATAAACAGGGAGCTCAAAAAACTAAACTCCTCAAAACTAACTGAACCAATAAAGAAGTGAGCAACTGAATTAAACAGAACTTTTTCAAAGGAAGAAATCCAAATGACCAAAAAAACCATGAAAAAATGTACACCATCCCTGGCCATAAAGGAAATGCAAATCTAAACCACACTAAGATTCCACCTCCCTCATGTTAAGGATAACTATCATCAAGAACACCACCAACAACAAATGTTGGTGAGGATGTGGGAAAAAGGAGCCCTCATGCACTGCTGGTAGGAAAGTAAGCTGGTACAACCACTTTGGAAAACAATATGGAGGCTTCTTTAAAAACTAAACATGAATTGGCCCATATGATCCAGCAATACCACTCCTAGGGATATATCCGAAGGAATGTATCTCAGGTTATTACAAAGGCACATGTACACCCATGTTTATTGCAGCACTATTCACAATTGCCAAGCTATGGAAACAACCAAGATTTCCCAATGTGAATGGATGTATTAAGAAAATGTGGTATTTATACACAATAGAATTTTATTCAGCCACAAAGAAGAATGAAATCTTGTCATTCACAAATAAATGAATGGAACTAGAGAACATTATCCAAAGTGAAATTAGCCAGGCTCAGAAGGCCAAAAATCTCATGTTCTCCCTCATATGATTATAGACCTAAAACAAATGCAATAATATTATTGGACATGGGTCATATACTAAGGGGAGAATGAACATCAGAGGAATAGGAAAAGGGAAGGAAACCTAAAATGTGAATGTGGTTGATGTGCTCACTGCAGAAGAGCCAATTTAGTAATCTTAAACTGCCATTGGTCACTATAGGAAGGGGAGTAGGAAGTATGGAAGAGGTCTGATAGAGACGAACCAATGTGGGTTTTAATACAGCCAACACTAGGAATCTCTCTGTATAACTAACTTTATCTCAAACTTGCAAAAATGCTATGTCTTTCTTATTATCTCTTATTTTTCCTCTTCAACAAAATTGGAGAACAAGAGGGCAGACCAGGTTCTGCCCGGAATTGTGTGGGGGCGGGGGTCATGTGGAGGTGAAATAAACAATGTATATATATGTGAGTAAATGTTAAAATGATAAAATAAAGAAATAAAAATAAAGAAATAAACAAAAAATACAATGCAATAGCTGTGGAGGAGAGGAATACAGAGAAGGGAGACCCACAGATTAAGCAGCAAGCATAGCTTGGAACAAAAACTAGCTGATCTTAATGAGATAACAATTCTGTTCTGTTCTGCTCCACTTATATTTTGACATTTAACTGCTATCTCAATGTCTCAACAACCTCTTGGTGAAACTAAATGTGCTGGACTGTCAAAGGAGATGACTTCATCCCCTTCGCAATACAGAGGATATTTCTCACTGAGGTACATCCATGGGATGATGGAGGAACTGCCTAAGGGCAGTTGCAAAAGGTAGTACCAGAGTATCACTGTAGTCTGAGGAAGAGGCACCAGCTGAACTGGTTCTTATGTGGAAAATTCTTTCTTTACAGTTAGCCTTTTATCAGAGCACAGCAAAGTATGGGAATTTCTTACCTGCCATTATTTTCTGGGAGCACTAGGCTCAAGTAAAACATCCTAGGCCTGGTTTACACCCCATGATCTGAGTCTCTTAAAAAATTCATAGCAACTATGATTATAATCTGTACTTAGAAATTTCTTTTGCTAAAAACCAATAACTCTTTACCTGGGCTCACAAATTAACTAAAAGCAAGAGAAAAGCTTGGCATTTCTGTGTCTGTCTTTGCTCTGAGCTTTTCTCTCCTCTCTGCAATCAGTTTGTAATCACCTTGGAATCCAGAAAGGAAGGACAGACTGATGATAACAGCTTCACTACATCTTAGAAAAGGCATCTCATGGCAACTAAATTGCTCCCTCAAGTGATAACAACTTCACCAGAACTGTTTCACAACCAGAACTGAGACAGTGATCAGTCAAGCCACACTGTTGACTGAGAATGTTTAACAATGCATACCTCTCTCCCTCTACCAAAATTATTTCTCTATTTCAGCATAAAGTTCATGCCTGAACCCCAAAGATGGGCTGAATTGCTAACTTTGCCTCTTCCTGTTATAAATCTCTTTTCTCTGCTCTTTACCACTACTCATCTTTTTATTTGGTGTTCTGAGTTAAGTGGCCAGACCTGACTTGTGGAACCTCTAGAGGTAGGGCTTGTGGGCTAGACTCCTGTTTCATCTTTAGTGAGGACTCCATAGCACAGAACTGTCAGAAGAACCAACAAAAAAAATCACCTAACATTGTGCAAACTAAAAAAACTACCTTTTCTTTAGAGTTAAGCAAACTACTTTGCTCTCTCTGGGACATTCTTTGCCCAGAGGCAAGAGACCTGGCAACTTAGATTCCCTTGGAGATGCTCTGTGGCGTCTACTCAGACCATGAGTGAATTCTTTGCAAAGGGAGGAAGTGTTTGGAGAAGTCATGAGAGCAAGGCCTGGTTCTCCAATAAGCTCTCCCTCAGTGGGCTCATTACAAAGAGGGACTTGTGGAAGTAAATCCAACTATCACACATGTAGATCACTGTCATTCTCTTACTCACCATTCGCCTATCCAGGTCATTAATTCTCTAAAAGAGTGGTTTGCATATTCATATCGGTGTCCCCTTAAAGCAACTGAGTCTTTCTGCCAGTAAGCTCTGGGGCTGGTGCACTTTCATATGTGGTATGCTGGGGAGAAAATTAGAGAGGGCAAAACAGAATACAGTTCCCTGGCACAGGAGAAGAAGCTGTGGAACTGAAGGGCTGGAGAAGAAATGTGGGAATCAGTTCTGTTCTGGTCAACAAAGAGACACTCCGTTCATGTTAGAAGCCCTGGTAGATTTGGAATCATTCTGAGTAAAACACCTAGTAAAACACTTGGATCTCTGGGAGAAGTTGGTGAAACCTTATCTTTACAACTATCTCATTTTGTTCTTTGGATCTGCTGTATAGATAGATCACCAAGAGGGGTTTTTGGATGATAAACCTCATGTAGTTCATTTTACAACAGTAATGTGGGAACTAAAATAAGTTGTTGAGAGTTGCAGGCCAAAACAGGATCTGATCCAACAACGCTGTTGCTATCAACAGCCCTGGATGGAATGATGCCCAGGTTGGGGAGATGCCTCATCCTCCCATTCTCCCTCCCTCCTTTCCGAACTCCCTGTCACCTTTTAACAGCCTTCTCAGTGCCCCCTTCACCTCCTTGTTTCTGAGGGTGTAGATCAGAGGATTGAGAAGTGGGGTAACAATGTTGTAAATGAGGGTGAGGAACTTTCCCTGATCCTGAGAGGAGCTGTTTCCTGGCTGCATGTACATGTAGATGATGTTTCCATAGAAAAGGGAGACTACAGTGAGATGAGAGCCACACGTGTTAAAGGCCTTTTGCCTCCCTGATGATGACTGAATTTGTAACACAGCCCTCACAATGTAGCCATAAGAGACCAAGATAAACACCAAGGGTGACAGCACAATGCCCACTGCCAGGACAAACACAGTGCCTTCAATGGCAGCTGTGTTGACACAGGCCATCCTGATCAGAGCTGGCATCTCACACAGGAAGTGGTCCACGTGGTAGTGCCTACAACGGGGTAAGCCTAGAGTCACTGGAGACATAATCAAAGAGTTGGCCACCCCACAGCCCCAAGCCACCAACACCAAACCCAGGCAGAGTTTGGGACTCATGATCACTGTGTAGTGAAGGGGCTTGCAGACAGCAGCAAACCGGTCATACGCCATTACAGCCAGAAGCAGGCACTCCACACTCCCAAGACCCAGGAATAGGAAGAGCTGGATGACACAGCCTGTGTAGCTGATGGTCTTGTCATGTCCATTAAGATTATAGAGCAGCTGAGGGATTGAGCTAGTGGTGAAACTGAGGTCCAAGAAGGAGAGGTGGGTGAGGAAGTAGTACATGGGAGTGTGAAGGTGGGGGTCCAGCCGGGATACCAGGATGATGATGGTATTGCCCATAAGAGTCAGAAGATAGGCTACCAATATGACCACAAAGAGGATCCTCTCCAAATTGGGGCGGTCAGAAAAACCCAAAAGGATGAAATAGTTCTGGGTGCTGTCATTAGCTCCATCCATTTCTATTGCACCTGAAGAAAAATGTGAATACTAAAATCATAACAGCAGATAGTAAGGGTGCACTAGTAAGTCAGGCATTTTGTGCTTTTTACATTCATTTACTCATCTGGCCCAACAACAATAGGGACTCGACACTATTACTATCATCCCAACCTACAGGAAAACAAACTGAAACACATGTGGGTTAACAAATTGTCATACATAGAAAGGGGCAGAGTGGAATTTGAACCCCAAAAATGTGACTTAGATCTTTATCTTTAACCCCTACCAGTCCTGCCTCCAATTTCAATAAAGTGAGAAAAAAAATCCTGCCATGACCCAACCTTTTATTCTTCTAAAAACCCACATTCCCAAACTCCTGACAAAACCTGGAAACATGAAATACTCAAAAAATAAATTAACAGTATTCATAAAATACCAAATACAGGTTTGAATAACATAGATCCACTTTCATACAGATTGTTTTAAATAAATTTATTGGAAAAAATTTAGGAAATTTGCAACAAATTGAAAAAACTCAAGAACAAACTATATAGCACATGATTATCAAAAAAATTAAGAAAAAGTTTGATTTGTCATGAATGCATTAAATATGTGTAGCTAAAAGTACATGTTGTTATTGCAGTGGAGAGAATTGTGAAGAAACGTAAAGATGAAGTACTAAATTAACTGGGTAAAATTAACTGTGGCACAAATTGTATTTTCAGATCCACGTTGTAGCCTCTGTATGTTGCTATTGCTGTGAACTGAAGCATTTAGAGTATCTGTCAGAAACACTTGTATGACATTCCTTACTTCTGATTGAGCAGTTCATCTTTCCATTAAATGCTGTATAGCAGTAAAAAGTGATCTTTTAGGATTCTTGAACACTTTTCACTGTATATTACACATATGACATGCAAAATACATGTTGATGGACCGTTTATGTTACCTGTCAGGCTTCTGTACAATATCAAGGTACTAGTCGCTAATTTCAAGGGAAGTCAAATGCTTTACACAAGTTTCAGACTGTGAAAATGGTCCACACCCTTAACACTCATGTTGTTCATGGGTCAACTTTATATCCAAAATACTCTTGATCCCAAAAATACACCTCATCAATTTTATTATTACTGTTGAAGTAATTTTAGATGACCTGAGTAGAAAAATAGTACATGAGATAATAGATTAGTAAAGTAACATACACAGAAAACATGTCTTTGTTGGGTTTGGAACTGAAGAAATAACAGTATTTGTTTTTTTCTTCCAAAGTATATGGAAAAAAAAATCACTGCTTGAAGAAAAAAAATCACAAAATTTATAATAAATAATGCAATTTTAATGCAAAAAATGACATACATGTACAGAAACCTGTATCAAATTCCACCTTATAAAATGTATCACTTTCTAACCAAAGCATGTTGGGTGATATAAGCCACAAGTTTTGCAGACCAAGATTAATCAGCTCTAGCAATAGTGCCAAATGTCTCTGTTAAAATCCTGGAACAACAGGATATGATTATAATATTATGGAAAGTTCATTTCAGAATTTTCTCATCTAAATGGTAGTAATGAATGTAACTGACTTATTTTAAAATATCATTTGAAATTTTAATATATATAAAATACAAATGTATAAAATATATAAAAGTCTGATAAATATAGAAGTTTCCATGTATGTTAAATAAAGCTGATGTGGCATGTAAACAGAGAATAGGAAAATAAGACCAAGAGATTAAACACAGAAATTTTGAAGAAAAAAAAATCTATGAGGACAAAGTACATTAAAATATATCTAAACATACTTTGAAAATAAAATCATTAAAACATAAACTGCCAAGCACAGGAGTACAATCCTATGATTCCAGCACTTTGGAGGTAAAAAGGCAGAAAGACCATGATTTCAAGGTCAGCTTAGGCTACATAACAAGACCATGACACAGAAAGGGAGACAACAAACAAACAAAAATCTGAAAAAACAAAAAACTCAACCCAAGATGTGTCTCAGTGGTGAAGCATTCACATTGCATGCACAATGTCCCAGGTTCAATACCTTGTGCTGCAAACAAACAAACAAACAAAAACAAAGACAAAATATAGTAACTTACAAAATTTTGTGGAGAAGAGGCTAGACCCCTACCTTACTCTTTATCCCAAAACAAATCACAAGTAATATCATAAACATCTGAAAATATAAGTACTATAAGAAGACATGATGATTTTTTTCTTGATCATCTTGGAGTGTTAAATTTCATAAGCCAACTCTCAATCCTCAAAACCTGTGAAGTAAAATAAGAATTAACTTGATTTCATACTAAAACATCTATAGTATAGGAAACACTACTACTATCATCTTAAAAATGACAATAGTAGTAATTTCAGCAAGACAATTCAAAGTCTCCTTGCTTAATTTTTTTTGAAAATTGGCAAGAACCAGGCACTGGTTGCCTATGCCTATAATCCTCATTGCTTGGAGGTTGAGCTTGGAAGGATAACAGTTCAAGGCTCAGCCTGGGCAAAAAGTTATGAAGACCCCAATTACCATGGAAAAAAGCTGAGTGTATTGATGAGTGCCTGTCATTGTATGGTGGGTAGCTTAAAATGGAGGATCACAGTCCAGGCTGGTTTCAGAAAAGGCAAGACCCCTCACCTCCAAAACAACCGGAGCCAAAATGGCTGCAGGTATGACTCAAGCAGTAGAGCACCTACTTAGCAAGCTGGAATCCATGAGTTTAAATTCAGTACTACTGCCAAAAATAATTGGCAAGAAAATCCTATCACAAAATAAAATTAGTAATAACTTGGAGGAACATTTTACAAGAAAATAACTGCTTTTCAGGCAAATGACTTACTTTATTTTTTTTTTTCATTTTTCTTTTATTATTCATATGTGCATACAAGGCTTGGTTTATTTCTCCCCCCTGCCCCCACCCCCTCCCTTACCACCCACTCCACCCCCTCCCGCTCCCCCCCTCAATACCCAGCAGAAACTATTTTGCCCTTATCTCTAATTTTGTTGTAGAGAGAGTATAAGCAATAATAGGAAGGAACAAGGGGTTTTGCTGGTTGAGATAAGGATAGCTATACAGGGCATTGACTCACATTGATTTCCTGTGCGTGGGTGTTGAAATGCTCTCAATGATGATTGAGGATATAAAGTTAAAATAAGAATATTTACATTTTAGATAGGTAAATATAAAAATTAAAAGTGTGGTGATATCCAGCATAGTGAATGTAGAAAATGAGGACTGGGTATGGTGGCTCACACTTAAAATCTCAACTATTTGGGAGGCAGAGATCAGGGGGATGAGTTTTGAGGCTGATCTAGGCAAAAAATTAGTAACACCCACCTCAAGAAATTAGGTGGGCGTGGCAGCACATGCCTGTGGTTATTCAGGAGGCTTAGGTTGGAGGATCATGGTCAGAGACCAGTCCCCCAGACAAAAATGAAAGATCCTATCCAAAAAATAACTAAAGCTAAAAAGGTCTAGGGCATGACTCAAGTGGTAGAGTGTAGGCCCCAAAGTTCAAAGCCCAGTAGTGTCACACACACAAAATAAAGTGTGGCAAATAAGCCCATTTTCATATACTCTTGATGGGATTTTAAATTGGAATAGTATCTTTGAAGAGATATTTTTAAAAGATCACTACTTAAAAATACTTGCATCTTGACATTTTACATGTTACTTTAACAGAAGAAACTTCTTTCTTTCATAAAATTTAAAACATTCCTTTCCACATTAATTGCACATCCAGAAATCTGCCCTCCATTTATTAACCCTCAATCAGTACATATACATCCTCAAATTCTTCAATACTCAGAAGAAGCAATGCTTTTACTTTAAGTTAAAGACCTTATTAAATACATAATAAGGCTTTTATGGAGTTGAAACAAATAGTTACTAAATTCAAATAAGTATAGTTATACGCATCAGATGAAATTTGTCCACTGAAAAGGTATTAATTTCAAAAAGTAGGAAACAAAACATAATGTGCAGTGAGATTATATGTAACATGATTCCATTGTTTTGGTCACAAACTCTCTCTCTCTCTCTCTCTCTCTCTTCCTGTATATCTGGTCTATCTATCACCAATCTATCACCATCTATCTATCTATCTATCTATCTATCTATCACTATCTATCTATCTGTCTATCTATCTATCTATCTATCTATCTATCTATCTATCTATCTATCTTTCTACCTATCTATATTAAAGTAGCACCAGTATCTGGAAGGATACACTTTTATAGTGAGATAGTGGTTAAGGGAGACTTTCATGTTCATATAATCTCTTCTATAAAATAATTAATAATCACAAATCATTTGTTTTTTAAAAGGAATGCAGAAATAAGTATGCATATAGTATATGACTCTTAGAAAAGTTCCCTATGGGTGATTTTTTTGCGGAGGACTTGGTTTGAACTCAGCTTTACGCTTGCAAAGCAAGTGCTCTACTGCTTGAGCCACACCTCCAGTTCATTTTTCTTTGGTTATTTTGTAGATTGGCTGCCATGAACTATTCACCCAGGCTAACTTTGAACTATAAGCCTACCGATCAGCCTCCCAAACAGCTAGGATTACAGACCCTATAAGTGATTTTTTAAAAAATTTAACATCTTTTAGCTTTCTCATTCTTCTATTCAGAAATTATTGCCTCATGCCTCTTAGTACCACTTTTTGTCTAAAAATTAATGAACTGAAAAAGGAGGAAAAGAAGGAAGAAAGGGAGGCAGAAAAGACAAAAGACTAAAATGAATTTCCAATCACCATAATACTTCAACAGTTTTAAAACAAACTATTTTATAATTTCATGGTGCTTAAATTGTGAATTCTGTGAAATACAAGAGTGAGTACTAGGTGCTACAACTAGGGCCAGATATAATGAAAGGGCCTGGGTTTGATTTTCAGGACAGCTTGAGCTAGTAACTCTTTTTTCTTCTTTTCTTTTTTAGGTGCTTGGGATGGAATCCAGGGCTTTGTGCATGTTAGAGATTCCAGCACATAATTCTTCTTAGTCCTTGTTTTCTCAAGTGTAAATTGAGGTCAAGAATGACTTTCTTAGGGAAGGTTTTGTCAAATTTTAAGCAAGATGTTGCCTCATTTCTTTCCTTAAAAAGAAACAGAAAAATAAACAAAACCAATGGCACCTAGGCTTTCAGGCATTCAACAAATGTGTCTGTTCTGGTGGCCAGAGATCTTTATTGATACCCCTGAATAAATCCATTAGTTCAAACTTGATTCTACATGATATTTTTTAAAACTAGAACTGAACATTGTCTCTCCCTAAAATTAAAATAAAATCAAAACAGGAACAGCAAAAATACGAGACATGAGTGCCACTCTTCCCATAGCTGTTCCTGGAAGGTAGTGTCCACAAGGTAGCACTTACCTCTCCCCATGGGAGAAAGGCTCTCTTTCAAGGAGTACACAGCACCTTCACTTCCTAAAATGCTCTGGGAAGGGACAAATGCTCTCCAAATTCAAACTTTGGAGGGATATATTGATCCTCTTTCCTTCTCTCTTTTTTGTCACACTGCTCCAGTATTTGCAGTCCCCTATTCCCCCAACAATTAATTCTTTGGACGGCCTTTCTATGGTTGCTCTAAATGTCATATTTAGTCTGATTAGTGACCTCTTCTTGCACATAGCAGCTTTTCCCAAATTTCACATGGACTTATCCCACTACTCTTCCAAGTTCCTCTCCAAGTGTGTATGTGTGTGTGTGGGGGGTGAACTGAGCAATATCCATCTTTTTATTTTTTATACCTGGGCTCAGAGTAGGAGCTTGGATCAAGCAACGAGCAATTCAGCAGTTAACTAGTTAACATGGCAGGTCAAGTCTTCCTTACCTTGGGGAAGCCCTTCTTCATCATGACTCAAACTGGGAAACACAGAAAGGTAGTACCAGGCACTGAACTGCAGACCTGAGTTCTCCCCAAACTGGTGTGTGGTGACATATGGAAAATACAAGAAAGGGACTGAAGATACAGGATTTTCATACATGATGTTGCATGGATTTGAAAACAGCAGAGCTGTTTACCTGCATGACATTGTGCAAACAGTGTATTACAAGGTGACAGTTATTTCTCCCTGTGGTTAATGACCAAACAGCTAGAAAACTATTGTCCCCAAGTGCACTGTTCCATCCCAGACACATTCATACTCAAGCCACAACGAAGGACATGTATTTATTGCAATTTCTAGAGGACAGGGAGTATTCATAAGGTTAAAATTTTAGATTGTTTTAAAATAAAATGATAATTAAATTAGTTTAATTTAAAAATATTTAACTTGCAGTCTTGAAGATTAAAGAGATTGAAACTAATAAAAAAGTATGAGTACAATAACAAAATGATGGGAAATGGAACCTGTATTTTCAGAGCAGGGAGCAAAGCTGATGAATTTTCTGTTTCACCACAAGAGACTGCTTTTGAGGTTTAGAAGTCAAAATAATGCTTGTATCTCAGATATCATTTTCTCATTTCTGCTTGACAAATATCAATCTTCTTTTCCCAACAAACTCCAATTGCAATATTTAAATATTATCTTGTATTTCATATGTTGTCTGCTCAACACTTTTATACTTAGTCTAGTGAAAAGAGTTTTTTTGATAAATTTGCTTCATAATAGTTAAACAACACGAGTTGCAATATGCTTGTATGTGTTTCTGTGTCTTGGTGTGTCTATCATAATCTATAAACTTTTCAAAAGCAACGAAGAGGCTCTTCATTTTCTTTTTCCTATACCTTTAAAGCTTTTTTTAAATTTAAGGGCTAAGGATCTAATCCAGGGTCTTGTGCATGCTAGGCAAATATTCTGCCACTGAGCTATACCCACAGCCTGGCTTTTTTACTTAACAAATTAACTGAGAAGTGCAGATCTCTGACATTAGCTCCTAATTCCAGAAGTCTACTCACCATTCCTATGCTGCTAGGTACCATTGAAAATCAGATTGCAGAAGACACACCTCTAGCAGGAGGGTATCAGTTGGATCATGAAATGTCTTCTTCCCTCTTAGAATAAGAGCTGTTGCAGACAAGGCAACTCCAGACATGAGAGGAAATGAAGGCACCTCTCCAAGGCTTGGCTAATTCCTCTATTCAAAGGACCACAGTATTTTCAGAGGAGTTTTTGCAACAGAAGGTTGATGCAACTCTCCTGAGGGTAGAGAGGGACCTCCATGGCAGTCTAGGTTCATCAGCATCACCCAATCTTCCACAAGTGGAATAGTGGTCAGCATCCCATCAGCAAACCCAAGTTCTGAGTTATTAGCAGATACACAGAGGCATCTTGTAGGTGTGCATCATCTCAAACTCTCTAGTCTCCCTAGGGTCCAGACAGAAAATGAGGACCATGAGATTCTGTCCCTTGATATAAAAAGGATATATTGCTTCATGCAAGCAAAATTGGGGCAATCAACCCATTCTTTTTCAAAAGACAAAAACACTCATGGGCTATTTGCTTCCCTCCCCTGTTTCCAAGAATTATCTATCATGTGACCAGAAAAGCAGCTGAGCCACTATCAGTCGAATCCTATTTAGACCAAGATCACACTTATTGTACTAAGATCTACTGAAAATAAGGCTAAAGCATTTGACATCTTTTTACTAATAATTTCATATATGAAATAGAACCCATTGTCCTACCCAGTGAAAGATCATAGTGCATGGGTTAATAGAAAGCTTATTAAGGAGCTAATGAAGTGAGCTTATTTTATTATATTTATTTTTAAATTTTTATATTTGAAAGGAAGATGTCCTCATACATGGGCTTATATTTTAGTTTCAAGAGCTGGAAAGATATTGAAAAAATATCTTGAAATTTCCCTATTCATTAAATAATGACTATGTATCCAAAGTTATTATTTTTAATTGTGATGCTAAGGATTGAACTCAGGGCCTCACACATGCTCTACCACTCAGGTATACTTCCAACCCTGTGTCCATGTTTTTAATATTTCTTTAGAGTCAAAAATGGCATCACAAGTCTCAAAATTAAATGAAAAATAAAGAAAAAATTAAGCAAATAGAAACGGAGTCCCTGATATCAGTAAGGCAGTATCAGAAAAAAAGCAGACTAATTAGTTTGAGTCAATTGACTAAGGAGCTAATCAAAATGATTCTAAGTCACAGAATTAAAGAGAATATTGCATAGAGGGGAATGTGTACAGTTGTAGATTTCTAGATATGTCTTTGGCTCATATGCAGACCACATCCATACTTCCTTCCTCCCTGTGTAATAGAACAGATCCACAAAAGGCCCCCAAGCAAACAGCAATCATACAATGAGAGGCTGGTGCTAGGTGAGCAGACAGGTTTAATAAATCCCAGTGCTTCCAATTTCTCTTTCCTTTGGGATTCCACCACTCTTAGTTTGTTCTAATACTTTTGCTGGCTAATAAGGCTATTTTACTCCCACTTCAGACTGGCTTCACATATTTGGCTCCTCCCCATTTCTCTGATTTTGGGCCTTCTCAGCATGCTGGGAAGAGTAATCTAAATAGCCAACTCATACAATTAGCTTATTTAGCTGTCACCTGATTCTGGACAAGAGGACCAGTGGAGAGAAAATTAAGTTATTTGAATCAATTATCCACTCTTCTGGAACATAGGCATAACTTAGAGATCTACAGCTTAGGAAAAACTAAAATCTAAAGTTAGGATTTCACTTTTAACTATTCTGTTTTAAGCTATTCTTTATAAAAAAGCAAGTTTGGTAATTGTTGGAGCAGCACTGAGGATATGTGAGAAGGGAAATAATAGGCTAGAAAAAATGCTGCATGTAATAACAAATGGGTGAACAGCTGAGGGAAGATGGGAGGACTGCAGATCCAAGAGAACCTAATTGTAGAGGGAGTGGTTCTGGCATAGCATTCAGATGAAGAGAGGCACAGAAGTCATAAAAGATTCCAATTTTTTCAAAGTCCATTTTATTAGTTCTAAGTTCACCACATTCCTAACCAGTATAACATTTTCAGATATAGGTATAGAGTGAAAATGAGGCAATGAACAATTCAACAGTATCACTGTGATGTCACAAGGAACCCAAACAATAGCATATTCAATGGAACTATGCCTGAGAACACAAGTTATAATGTTACTACAATCCATGATTGCTTCAAGCTTGGCATTGCTAAAATTTTCTTTCTTCCTAAAATTGATTTTTACTCATTTAGCATTTGGTAGTAAACTTTATTGGACCATGGATGTTTAATTACAAATAATAATGATGTTACTTTAATCTATTACTTTTTACAAAGCACTTTTGGGTTGATCACTTAATTCTGCTTTCCACAGTCATTCATTTGCTCATTCACAATATGCATTCAGTGATAACCACATACAAAGTGTCTGAGGTGCATGCAATATGTTGAAGAAAATATTGTCAAGAGACAACCTTCCCCTCATAGCACCCTACCACAAAAGGACAATTAAATTAACAAATAAATAAAAATCTTAATAAATAAGTCCCAGAATAAAGAGAACAGAAAGTAACTGAATATAGTGATAGGAAACATGAATGTATAAAAGAATGATTCTGAATATGTTAGTGTAGTAAGAAATATAAGGTTAAGCAATAAGAGGTATAAAGCAAAAGAAAAAGGAAAGAATAAGAGAGAGAAAGACTGATACAAAGAGAAAGAGGAGAGAGAGAGAATTTAAATGGGGAAGAAAAAATGAAGAATTATGGATCAGATCTGAAATAATAACAGGCTGTTTTGAGTTAATTAAAGAATTGTCATTTCTAAGCTGGGCATGGTGGTGCATGTCAATAATCCCAGCACTGGGGAGGCTGAGGCAGGAAGATCATGAGATCTAAGATAGCCTGAGTCACATGGAGAGACTCCATCTCAAGAAAAGGTAGACTTTCCATTTCTAAATATTAACATATGGAATATTAAGAATGAAAGGATATGAAAATGAATAAAAATTATAATGCAAGTATAAAAATATTGATTTAAAACATGGTTATTAATATGAAAGATAACCTGTCCAGAAAGTACATTATGGGTTGGGGGGTGGCTCAAGTTGTACAGCACCTGGCTAGCAACTGCAAGGCCCTGAGTTCAAACCTCAGTACAACCAAAACAAAAAAGAAAAAAAGGACAAAGAAAGTAGAAAATAATGTCAAGACATCTGGAAATAGAGTTTGATGAGACTACTCCATTTCCAAAATGATTATATACTCCACACCATTCTTTCATATGCAAATACTTCTCATCTTCTCTTTTGCCTTTATGGGAAAATCTCCATAGCAACAAAGAAAGTGCTGACCCAATTGTTGAAAATTAGTGTATTTACAAATTATAAGGCCACATTCCAGGGGCCTTTGTCAGGTTACCATCCTTTTCTGAGACCAAAATTTTAGGAACACTCATCTCTCATACTACAACAAAAGTCAAGATGTCCCCTGGATGCCCAGTCTCCCCACCCTGCTTCTGTCACAGGTGGCAAGAGAAGAGGAGTCATGTCACAGATGAAAAAATAGGGTCGGAGAACACCAGAGAACAGTTGGTTGAACGTGTAAATATAAGACCCATCAGATGCGTTGTAAAATGAGATTTCACCAGCTTCATAGTCCAAGAAAATCCCAATGCGTCGAGGTCGCTGGAGTTGGAGTAGCGGCACAGATGGGGAGGCTAGGACCATGTACTCGCTCCCTTTCAGCAGCCACATGGCCCAGACACCGTTCTCTGGGGACGGTGTGGTTTCTCCCTTTCTTGGCGCTTCCTCCTGACAGACGCCTAAACCCCATTCTGCTCTTTCTCCCACCACAACCTCCCAGTAGTGCCTTCCTGATGAGAAGCTCTGTAGGCCCAGGACGCAGGGCCACGTGTCAAATCGCTCAGGGTTGCTGGGGACATCCTTCCACACCTCTCCATCCTGCACAGTGCGCAGGTCCGCGGTCAAGAGGAGGCTGGGATGCGCAGTGGCAGGATCCAGCCTTACATCAACTGAGGAAAGAATTTCATGACACATGAGAGGAAAGAAGGGCTTTGTAAAAACTTAGGTTTTTGTTTTTTTGTTTAAATTGAGGTGATGTTGATCGAACCCAAAGCCTTACACTCTACCACTGAGCTGCCATTCCACATATTGAGAACATATGGAACTTAAAACTTAGGAACCCACTTAGGAGCTTAGGAACTCACTTTTGTGTCTTTAATAAGTACTAGACAAAACAAATACACACTACTCTTGTGTATTTAATTGCTGAGGATATTCTTTATTTTCTGGTGTATTCCATTGTCACCTCTGTATTGTCCAGGAATCATTGTTTTGTTCGATAAAAATACAGACTTCAACAATATCACAAGCAAAATACATAATCATATAGATTCATTTCATCCATATCCAGAGCATTTGAATGTACTTAGGAGGATCTACCATATTTAAACAAAATTAATTTTATGATATCATTGTAAGCAGAAATGTAAAATGAATCACTTGACACACACCCTAATGTTACTTACCCTACTTTCTCTCTGGCTATTATGTTGGTGACAGGAGAGGTCAGTAGGATTTGGATTTGACATGTCATTACCAGGATTGAAGATGTAGGAATTACATGAGGATAAAACAATGGATCTCTAAGAACTTGAGAGCAGCCCCCAAGATAATCAGGAAAAAAGGTATCACAGTCTCATAACTGCTCAGATTCAGATATGTTTGGAAGTAGATTATTCCCTAGATGCATTAGAGAAGCCCAATGTGGCAATCACCCTGATTCTGACCTTGAGAAATCCTAAGTGGAAAGGCCAGGTAATTCCACCTTATGTCTTATCTTTGGGCCTGTGAGGTAATAAATGAGTGTGGTTTTAAGCAATAAGCGGTAATGTAATAAATTATATAACAAAAAAATATATATATGGTATTGTGAAGTCCCAGCAAGACTGATGTGACATTTGTCTTACACACTATTACTACTACTACCACCACTGCCACTACCATTGTTATTTATCTTTAAACTACTTCTAGTAGTTTAATTTTATTGATATCCAAATCTGAATGATCACATATGAGGCATTACAGGTACATTATCTATATTAAGCCATGAAACCACCTTAATGTGATCATTATCATCCCCATTACAGATGAGATTCAAAGTTAAAGAATTTATGTGACTTCCCCAAACTGCAGAGGGAGAAAACAACAGGCATTTTAATATAGGTTTCTGTGGAATTATGGGAGGTTTATTTAACATGTGTTTTGTCTTTGTATGCCACACCAGCTCCAACACCTTTCTCTGCTCCATTTATTACAATAAATAAATAATCTCTGAGAGTCTGTCTCCAGTACTTCTTTCTACCTTCTGTCTTAAACTCCTTTCCTCATCCTAACAGGATTATAACCCAACCAAACTGCTCTGCCCCTACTCAGTGACCTCCTCATTGATGGATGGCTAGTTGACAAGCCTGAAGGTTGAGTCCATAAATCAATGGTCAATGATTCAATCAATCATGTCTACACAAAAAACATTCCAGAAGGACTGAGGTCTTCCAGACAAGTGAACACACAGCGGTTCCTGGAAGGAAAAGCAGCCAGAAAGGGTGGAAGCTCCCCATGCTTTCTCCACACCTCACTTTATTCGTTTTCTTCCATTTGGCAGTTCATCTATGTCCTCTATCACATCCTTTACAATAGATGGCCAAGTATAAGTAGGTGTTCACTGAGTTCTATAAGTTGGACTAGAAAATTAATTAAACCCCAGGAAGAAATTATGAGAAATTCAATTGACAGCTGGCTAGTCAGAAGCACAAGCTACAACCTGCTTCTCATTGGCATCTGAAGTAGGGGGCAGTCTTGTTAGATGGACAGTCAACCTGTGGGATATGATGCCATCTCTAGGTTGATAGTGTCAGAAAAAGCTGAATTAGATACCCAGCTGGAGAACCTACTAGAAAACTGATTAGCTATTGGTGGGAGAAAATCCTGGTGACCTGAAGGGCTGGATTGTATGGACTGTGAAAGATAGGAGAAAAGATGTTTTCCTTTTTTCTTTTTTTTTTTTTAATAAACTTGCCCTTTTCCATAACTACAAGCACCAGCATGCAGGTAAAGCTCTCTCAGCATGGGACCTATAGAGAGAGAGGATGCCACACAGAAGCCCCCACAATACAGGAATGATAACATGCTCTCAAAATAAATCTTTGCTAATTTTTGGGTTCTGTTTGCTTCTGCTGCCTGACTGGCAAGTAACAAACTGCAACAACATCCAAACCCCAAGTATCATAGTTCCCCAAGCTCTGAAGATACAACCTACCTTGGAATTTCCTTAACATTTCCCTCATCCCAGGGATGTGACACACTGTCTTCAATTCCATGGGAATGGTCTCTGGTTCCAGCCGTGTGATAGTCTTACTTCTGGAAGGGCACAGAACTATCAGTTGTCAGTCTGGTTACCCACCAACTTCCTTGGTTCCTCCAGACCTCATCACTCATTCAAAAACAAAATTAGGGTAAAGGTATGGCTTAAGTAGAAGAAAAGGAAGGAAGGAAAGAAGGAAGGAAGGAAGGAAGGAAGGAAGGAAGGAAGGAAGGAAGGAAGGAAGGAAGGAAGGAAGGAAGGAAGGAAGGAAGGAAAGTAGGAAAGAAGGAAGGAAGGAGAAAACATACCTGTTCAAGGCTTCTCTCACACCCTGTAAGTGAAAGAGAAAGATGGACTTGTAAGAGTGATAGTCAGATCAGGATGCACCATAAAAATTTCTTTAGAAGTTATTGGGAATTGTTAGTGATTAAGATAAAAATAAAGAGGACAGTGGATCTCTGTTCATTAAAGTAAAAAATAGGCTATAATTTAATTTTCTCATGAACAGTATCAAACACACAAAGTTTAGGTTAATTTCCAGGAAATCTATCAATTTAACTGTTTTCTGAATTGATAATTCTATTTTTTTTCTTGTGGTACTGGGGTTTGAACTGAGGACCTAAGCCTTGAGTCACTCCACCAGCCCTTTTTTGTGAGGATTTTTTTGTGACAGGCTCTCTTGAACTATTTGCCTAAGCTGGCTTCAAACTGAGATCCTCCTGCTTTCTGCCTCCTGAGTGCCTAGGATTACAGGCATCAACCACCAACAATATGCTTGGCTATTTTAGTAGAGTTATATTCTGCACTTAATGCAGATGGAATTGGAGTAAAACAGATCTTAAATATTTATGAAACTTATTTCAGGAATGGAGGTAGGCAGAGATAGAAAATGTTGCCCTCAATGTCTCTGTAAAAGAGTCTCAAACTTCCAGTTCTTTGAACCACCACATCTGAGGCTACTCATGTGCCCTAAGTTCATAACAAAGGAAGTCATGGGGATGGGGCAAGATGATGGATTAGAAGTGCCCTCAGTTTTGACTTCATGAATCAGAAGACTCAGGTAACAAAGGATAAACTATGTTCTGAAGATAAAAAGAAAGGAAGAGCACCATAAATCATGAAAGATGTGGCAGAAAAGCTGAAAAGCATGGAGAAACAAAGGAAACAGAGAAAAGCAGAAAACATTCCTAAGCCCTGTCCTGGTTTCCTAAGTGAGGGAGAGGAAAGGTGGGGGATAACCCAAAGATCCAGTCACATTGTAAGCCAACTGCCCACATGACAGGTGTCAATTCTAGTTGCAGAATAAGCCCACACCTCCTGCAAGCCACACCCAGTGCAGGAATTTGGTGAAACAGACTGATGTAGTGCGGGAGGCCTACTTCAGTGAAGAAACACATTCTGTCATTCCCTTTCCACAGTAGCTGGAAAACTCAGCTACTGTGTATGGGTAGGAGACAGCCGTGAGAGGTGACAGTGGAGAAGGAGATGGTCTCACATGTACCTGCAGTGGACAGTACCAGCAGTGAAGGGTGTGGTAATCATAAGCCCTGCATTCCATGGAGAAGATCAAATCCCATTGCCTCAGTATAACAGAAGAGCACCAAGCTGATAACTGGTGTAGTACACAATCTGCAGGTCCTTTCTCTTACATGTGTTGGCTTCCAGGTAGGATTGAGAGACCTGAACCCAGACCCCCCAAATCACAGATTTACATATTTTCTACCCACTCCCCAGAACATGAAATGCTGGGTGGAGGTCTCAAAGCTTTGAAATCCACCCCTCAGAAACTGCACCCCTGTAGTGTTTGCTGCCAGGAAGGACTGAAAGCCTGAGTCCAGACACTTTGAATCAAGAAACTTCTACAGTCTCATTCTCACCACAGAAGTGAACTGCTGGACAGGGTCTGTAAGCATTGAGAACAACAGCCAGAGTGACTGGCTCCCTCTATTCTCCTTCCTGCCAGTGAAAAAGTCAGCACACTTTTGCTTCCCCCACTTTCCAAGGACTGCAGAGGGTGCCCCTAATCTAGGATACTTGTTGCCCAAGGGGGACACACATTATGGGAGCAAGTGGAAAAATGTGAGTTCCACTGTAAAGGCTGTAAAGTTACCCATGGCCAGCAGTGTCATCAAGTACACAAAGGAGGGAATCTTTTCTTTGAAAGTAGCCCAGAAGCAGACAACTGACACGTATGCAAGAGACTCAGGCTAGTTTTACTTGATTTGAGTAGTGCTAGAATTCAAGCCCAGTGTCTAGAATGCATAAAACTTCTTGGACACCATTAAAAAACCAAACCTATGAATCATGGGCATAGAAGAAGGAGAAGAGGTACAAACCAAAGGCATAGAAAACATGCTCAATACAATAACAGTAGAAAACATCTCAGTTCTTGAGAAACAGATATTCATCTTGGTACAGGAGGTTTTCATGACTCTAAGCAGATAAGACCAGAAAAGAAGTTCTCCAAGTCATACTATAAATAATGTTAGGGAGTGGAGGTGTGGCTCAAGTTGCAGAATGCCTGCTTTGCAAGTGTGAAACCCTGAGTTCAAACTCCAGTCCCACCAAAAAAAAAATTGCAATAGTAATTAAAACATTAGGCACATGGAACAAGGAAAGATTATTGAAAGCTATAAGAGAAAAACTCAAAGGCACTGATTAAAGACAACCCAATCAGAAGAACAGCATATTTCTTAAGAGAAACTTGAGGGTACATAATGATGTATTTCAAGCCCTGAAGGAAAATAACTGCCAACCTAGATTACTGTATCTAGCAAAGCTATCCTTCGTAATTGATGGTGAAATAAAAACACTCAATGATAAAAAAAATCAACACAAAAACTGAAGTAATTTATACTAAGCCAGCACTGCAAAAGATACTTAAAGGACTCCTACATACAGAAGAGGAAGTTAAATGCAACCAAGAACATATGGGACAGAATAAATCACACTATATGAGTAGATAAGCAACTGAGAAGTACAAAGTATAAGACACTACAAAAATAACAAAATGCCATGAATTACCACATAACTTTAAAAAATAACTTTGAATGTTAATGTTCTCAGTTCTTTAATCAAAAGACATAGACTTATTGAATTAAAAAACAAGACCAAAACATTTGTTGCCTACTGGAGATATACTTCACTGGCAAATATAAACAAAGACTCAATGTGAAGAATGGAAAAAGATTTTTCCAATTAAACAGAGCCTGAAAGCAAGACAAAGTAGCTATAATCATATCTGACAAAAAAAAGATGCCTTAAACTAAAATTAGTTGGAAAAGACAGAGAAGTTCTCCTTGCATTGATAAAGAGAATAATCCATCAGGAGGATACAGAAATTTTAAGCATAAAATTTCTGCACGTACGTTTACTCAATTGATGGATGGAACTAGAGAACATCATTTTAAGTAAAGTTAGCCAGGTTCAGAAATCCAAAGACTGCATGTTCTCTCTCATATGTGGAATATAGCCCCAATACAAATACAAGCAATAACCTGTACACATATAAATACTCACAGAACATGTACCCAAAAGTGGGACTGGTAGAGGAGACAAAGAGAGGAAGAAAAGAAGGAAAGAAAGAAAGTGAACAATAATGAAATACATCACATCTCTGTAGGAACAGAACACAATCAAAGACACTGGAAACCACTGAACAACACAGGCTAGGGGAAAGAGTAAGGAAATGCAGTGAAGAGGGGGTTAGACTGACTTTAGCACAATACATTTACTGGTAAAATGCCAGTGCAAAATTTCCACTTAAAGAATGAACAGAAACCTAAACAATGAAGGACAAGAATGTAAAACAGGTCATGCTAAGGGGAAGGCACTAATGAGAGGAAAGGGTAAGTGAAGAAAGTAAAGAAGGTGAATATGGTTAATGTACTTTCTGTACTACCATACATTCAAACCTGTTGAAATCACCATAAGAATAGGACTTAGGTAGAAAGGAGAATAATGGAAAGAATGAATCATCAGGACATAATACATACATAAGGAAATGTCACAATGAAACTCCCTGTATAATCATCAGAAACAAAAGGTCTTTCTTTAAAAGACAATGAAGGACAGGAAGGTAAAACAAGTTCTGTCCAGGGATTATACCAGTGGGAGGGGTGAGGACATAAGGAAAGGGAGAAGAAGGATGACTATGGTGTAGTACTACATATTCATGTATGAAAATGGAACAATGAGATCTGTTGAAATTGTTCTAAGAAAGGGGGACGGGGATAAAGGAGATAGATGGAGGGTGAATCTAACTAAGATATATGGTAAGCACTTTCATAAATGCAACAATGCACCCCTGATACAACTATAATATGCTAATAAATTTTTTAAAAGGAAAAAGATGCAAATGCTACTACACATAAAAAAGTATAGATCGACCCCAACATAACAATTGTGGGTAACTTTAACATTCACTTCACCAATTTATGACCATGTAGATCATAGATACACACACACACACACACACACACACACACACACACACACACAAACCAAGGAACCTTCAGAATTAAAGAACTCCATAGATCAAATGAATTTAACAGACCTCTATAGTATATTCCACTTACTAGCTACAGAATGCACATTCTTCTCAGCAATTCACTGAACTTTCTCCAAAAAGGATCACATTACAGGATATTAAGAAAATCTTAACAAATACAATAAGACTAAAATAATGTACTCTATTTTATCAGACCACAATGGACTAAAGCTAGAAATCAATAACAAGGGAAAATACACAAAATATTCACAACATAGTGGCTAAAAATTCACTTTTGAATGATCTGGGGTTATCAAAGAAATAAGGAGGGATACAGAAAAATTTCTACAATCAAATGTAAGTGAAGACATAACATATCAGGCCCTTTGGCACACAGTAAAGGCAATACTAAGAGGAAAGTTCATAAGTATCAATATTAAAAATTCAGAGAGCTTTCAAATATATAACCTAATCATATACTTCATGATTAGAAAAACAAGAACAAGCCAAACAGCAGATGGAAAGAAAAAACAAAGAGCAGGGCAGAAATTAACAAAATGGAGACTAACAGAGCTATACAAAGAATCAACAGAGGAAATAGTTGGTTCTTTGAAAAGATAAACAATATTGATAAGCTCTTAGTCAAATTAACCAACACAAAGAGGGAAAAGACCCAAATTAAAAAAATAAGTGATGGGAAAGGAGATATGACAACAAATACCAATGAAATCCACATGATCATTAGGGAATAATTTAAAAAGTTATATTCTAACATACTGGAAAATCTAGAAGAGATAGATAAATTTTTAGATGGATATGACCTACCTAAATTGAACAAAGAGGACATGAAACACCTAGACAGATGTACAAAAGAAACAAAATTGAAGCAGTAATAAACATCTTCCAACAGAGAAGAGCCCAGGACCTAGTGGATTCATTGTTGAATTCTACCAGATCTTTTAAAAAGAGCTAATATCAATGATTCTCAACTATTCCATAAAATAGTAAAGGAAGGAATGCTACCAAACTCATTTGATGAAGCCAGTATTATGTTAATAACAAAACCAGATACAGACACACAGAAAGGAACATTATACCAATTTTCTTTATGCATATACATGCAAAAATCCTCAATAAAATATTTGCTATTCAAATTCAACAACATACCAAAAAGATCATATACCATAATCATGTTGATTTCATTCCACGGATGCAAGGAAGTCTCAACATATACAAATCAATAAACAGAACATAGTACATAAACAGAATGAAAGAGAAAAATCACATTATTATTTCTATGAATACAGGAAAAGCCTCCCATAAAATTAAATATTCCTTCCTGATAAAATCCCTAAGGGACTAGGAATAGAAGGAATGTATCTCAATATAACAAAAGGTTTGTAAAATAAACCTATTGCTAACATTGTACTGAATGTGGAAAAGCTGAAAGTATTTCCTTTAATATCAGGAAAGAGGCAAGGATGTTCAGTCTCTCCACTCTTATTCAGTATAGTTCTTATGTTCTTGGCAAGAGTAATAAGAAAAAAGACAGAAATATTAGGGATACAAATAGGAAAGAAGTCAATTTATCCTTGTTTATAGATGATATGACCTTATACCTAAAAGACCCTAATGACTCCAGTAAAGCAACTCTTAGATCTGATAAACACTTTTAGCAAAGAAGCAATCTACTAAATCAATATTCAAAAATCAGAAGCTTTTCTATATGCCATTAATGAACAGGATGAGAAACAACTCAGGTAAAAAATCCCATTCACAATGGTTTCCAGAAAGTATAGTAAAAAAGTACCTAACCAAGGAGGTGAAAGACCCTCTAACTGAAAACTATAAACTTATAAGAAAGAAATTGAAGAAGACACCAGAAGATAGCAAGACTTTCCCATATCCATGGGCCAGAAGAATTAATATTGTGAAAATGACTATACAACTGAAAGCAATCTATAGAGTAACTGCTATCTCCATAAAAGTTCTAATGCCAGTTTTCATATAAATATAAAAATCAGGAGGATTCAAGATGGTACTAGAGGGAGGAAGCAGATAGCATGTGCTTCTTAAAGGAAAAAGCTTCCTGAGATGCTGGAAACACACATGACAGGAAAAACCACCAAGAAGAGGCAAAACTTCGACACCTCTGAACCTCCAGCCCACACATAGCTTCCCCACACCACATTATACAGAGAAACCAGGAGGGCTCTCGTGCTGCCAGGTGCTGGCTCCTAACCTGCTTGGGAGACATAGACCAAGAGGTGAGCAAATAAGTGGAATGTGGTACTCCCACAGCCACCCCCTGGGATAAACCAGCATAGCCCCCTGGACAGACTGACCCTTGCTCTGCCAAAAAAACAAAACAAAACAAAAAAACTGAATAAGCAACTGAAAAGGACATGTAGCAAAAAGGGCGGAGCACCCTGAGCTCCGGACAATGGGGGATGGGCAGTTCCCCATGTGAACTCGAAATAAGCAAAGCCTGCTGGACTAGGTGAATGTGACAGCTCACACCTGTGAACTGCAATAAATAAAGCCTGCAGCAGCAGCTGACTGACAGAAGGTGGCAGGTGAGCCGCAGCCTGAAACAGCAGATAGAGGTTCACAAAGCTGTGTCCTGACCAAACCACCTGGTGAGACAACCACAGTGCTACTGATTATAACACCTGGACTGGATGCTGAAGGAGCAACACAACTACTAAGACTGAAATGGCATGGTTTCTGGACCTGAAATTTTATTCTTTTATACTTTTATATACCTTATCTATTTTTTTAAATTTAATTTTTAGTTTTATTTTTTTTTCTTTGCTGAGACAATGACAGAACTGCTATTCAAACACCAACACCAGGACTGGATGTTGAAGGACTATTACAAGAACTATTAAGACTGAAACTATATTGCATTTGAACCTGGGATTTTTTCTTTCTTTCTTTTCTCTTTTTCTTTTTCTCTCTTCCTTTTTCTTCTCTCTCTGTCGCTCTAATGCCTGATAGGCTCACTGCTGACTAGTACACTATCACTCCCTGTTTATTTCCTTGGCTCTGTATTTGTTTTCTTTTTTCTTTTCCTTCTTTGCTTTCTTTCTCCTCTTACCCTTCCATTCTAGATATCATCATTTTTACTATTACAAGCTAGATAATACTAAATTACACACATTACATTTACAATAACAGCACCAAGTGGAGTGATGGGAAGACAGAAAAAAGATGGAAACCATTTCCACCACAATAATAAATTAGTACAGGAACCAGGGGGAAAAGAAGAAAACAGATACTCAGGATCCAGACTCCAACAAAACAAAGATAAACTATACCAAAGAACCCAATGAAGCTCACAAGAACATTCTGAGAGAAGAAATCCTATAAGTAATCAATGAGAATTTCACAGAGATGATACTGGGTATGGTCAACCAAAATGTAGAGGAGACACTCAAGAAATTCCAAGACAACAAAAATAAAGAATTTGAGAAAGCACAAGAACAAATAAAAGAAACTATAGAAGCACGGTATAAAAACAAAAGTGAAACAAAGAACACCATGAACAAAGAGATAAATGAATTCAGGACAAAAATAGACAACCTTAAAGAGGAAGTGACTCGTGATATGGAAAACCATAGAAAAAAGAATGAAACAGAAATGCGAAACAAAAGGAAGGCCACTCCAGCAGATGAGAACAAGCAGAAGACAGAACCTAAGAACTCAAAGATGAAATGGTAATTAAAGGAAAAACTGAAGAACTACTGGTTAGATAACTCAAGACCTGTGAAAGGAAAATGCAAAAATTCAATGACTACATCAAAAGACCAAACCTGAGAATCATGGGAATTGAAGAAGGGTGCAAACAAAAGGAATTCATAATATATTCTACAAAATAAAAACAGAAAATTTCCCAAGTCTAGAGAAAAGTACGCCCATACAGGTATAGGAAGCCTCCAGGACACCAAACAGACTTGACCAAAATAAAACTACCCATGACATATTATCATTAAAACAAAAAGCACAGAGTATAGAGAAAGAATATTGAAGGCTGTAAGACAGAAAAAAAATACCTTACAAAGGTAAACCCATCAACATCACAGCAGACTTCTCAATGGAAACATTAAAAGCAAGAAGAGCATGGGTTGAGGTTTTCTGGGCACTGAGTGAAAATAACTTCAAACCTAGGATACTCTACCCAGCAAAACTATCATTCAAAATAGATGGAGCAATAAAAGTCTTCCATGATAAGCAGAAACTAAAACAATATATGACCAAAAATCCACCACTACAAAAGATTCTTCAAGGGATTCTACAAACAGAAAGTAAAGCCAACACAACCATGAAAGGACAGGCAATACAAACCACAGGAGAAGAAAAGGCAAGAAAGTAGAGAGTAACATCAATTTAGCTACACACAATCAAACCCTTAAACAACTGAGACAACTAAATGACAGGAATCACCACATACCTATCAATACTAACATTCAATGTTAAATGACTTAATTCTCACATCAAAAAACACCGTTTGACAAACCAGATTAAAAAGGAAGATCCAACAATTTGTTGCTTACAGGACACCCATCTCTTTGATAGAAATAAGCATAGGCTTAGGGAGAAAGGCTGGAAGAAGATTTACCAAGCCAATAGTCCCCGAAAACAGGCAGGAGCAGCAATACTTATCTCGGACAAAGTGGACTTCAAACCCACATTGACCAAATGAGATAAAGAAAGACATTCCATACTAATAAATAAATAAAAGGGGAAATATACCAAAAGTAAATAACAGTTATCAACCCATATGCACCCAACATCAACGTACCCAATTTCATCAATCATATGCTGAAGGACCTAAAAACATATATAAACCCCAACATAGCAGTAGCAAGAGATTTTAACATCCCCTTATCACCAACAGATAGGTCATCCAAACAAAAAATCAATAAAGAAATCCTAGATCTAATTCATACCATACAGCAAATGGACCTAGTTGATGTCTACAGAACATTTCATCCAACTTCCACACAATATACATTTTTCTCAACAGCCCACGGAACCTTCTCCAAAACTGATCATATCCTAGGGCACAAAGCAAGCCTCAGCAAATATAAGAAAACAGAAATAATACCATGCATTCTATTTGATCACAATGCATTAAAACTAGAACTCAACAACAAAAATAATAACAAAAAACATGCAAACAGCTGGAAACTGAACAACACATTGCTCAATGATCAATGGGTCATTGAGGAAATAAAAGAGAAAATTAAAAAGTTTGGGGAAATTAATGAAAATAAAAACACAACCTACCAGAACCTATGGGACACATCAAAGGCAGTCCTGAAAGGAAAGTTTATAGCCACATATAAACTTGCATATATTAAAAAGACAGAAAGATCTCAAATCAATGACCTAATGTTATATCTCAAAATCCTAGAAAAACAAAAACAAGCAAATCCAAAAACAAACAGAAAGAGAGAATAATAAAAATAAGAGCTGAAATCAATGAAATAGAAACAAAAACACCAAAGAATTAAACAAAAAGTTGGTTCTTTGAAAAAATAAACAAGATTGACAGACCCCTGGCAAACCTGACTAAAATGAGGAGAGAAAAACCCAAATCAGTAAAATTAGGAATGCAAAAGAAGACATAACAACAAATACCATGGAAGTCCATGAAATCATCGGAGAGTACTTTGAGAACCTATATTTTAATAAATATGAAAATCTTGAAGAAATGGACAGATTTCTAGATACTTATAATCATCAAAACTGAACCACAAGGACATTAATCACCTAAATAGATCTATAACACAAAATGAAATTGAGACCTGATGGATTCTCTGCTGAATTATACCAGACATTTAAAGAAGAACTAATACCAACCCTCCTTAAACTGTTCCACGAAATAGAAAGAGAAGGAAAACTGCCTAACACATTTTATGTCTCCAGTATTACACTCATCCCAAAACCAAGCAAAGACACCTCCAAAAAGGAAAACTACAGGCCAATCTCCTTAATGAACATCGATGCAAAAATACTCAATAAAATAATGGCAAACCAAATTCAATAACACATTGAAAAGATCATTTACCACAACCAAGTTGGCTTCATCCCAGGAATGCAGGGGTGGTTCTACATACGCAAATCAATAAATGTAATACAGCATATTGACAGAAGCAAAAACAAAAACCACTTGATCATCTCAATAGATGCAGAAAAAGCCTTGATAAGATCCAACACCATTTCATGATAAAAGCTCTAGGAAAACTATGAATAGAAGGAATGTACCTCAACATTATAAAAGCTATATATGACAAACCTACAGCCAACATTATACCTAATGGTGAAAAACTGAAACCATTCCCTATAAAATCAGGAATGAGACAAGGATGTCCACTATCCCCACTCCTATTCAACATAGTACTGGAATTCCTAGTCAGAGCAATTAGGCAAGAAGAAGGAATAAAAGGAGTAGAAACAGGTAAAGAAATTGTCAAAATATCTCTATTTGCAGATGATATGATCCTATACCTTAAAGACCCAGAAAACTCTACCCAAAAAACTCCTAGACACCATCAACAGCTATAGCAAGTTAGCAGGATATAATATCAACATAGGAAAATCCTTGGCTTTTCTATACACTAATAATGAACAAAAAGTATGTGAATGACCTCTACAAGGAAAACTACATACCCCTGAAGAAACGGACTGAGGAAGACTGTAGAAGGTGGAGAGATCTCCCATGCTCATGGATTGAAAGAATCAACATAGTAAAAATGGGTATATAACCAAAAGCAATCTATATGTTTAATCCAATTCCCATCAAAATCCCAATGACATTCATCAAAGAGATTGAAAAATCTACCCTAAAATTCATTTGGAAACACAAGAGACCATGAATAGCCAAGGCAATACTCAGCACAAAGAACAATGCTGGAGGTATCACAGTACCTGAATTCAAACTATATTACAAAGCAATATCAATGAAAACAGCATGGTACTGGCACAAAAACAGACATGAAGACCAGTGGAACAGAACAGAGGACCCGGATATGAAACCATACAATTATACCCAACTCATTTTTGACAAAGCCGCTAAAAATATATGATGGAGATAGACAGCCTCTTCAACAAAAACTGCTGGGAAAACTGGTTAGCAGTCAGCAAAAAAATATGAAACTAGATCTGTTTACCATCCTGTACTAGTATTAACTCAAAATGGATCAAGGACCTTAATATCAGACCCCAAACTTTATTGTTGGTACAGGAAAGAGTAGAAAATACTATGGAAGCATTAAGGTATAGGCAAAGACTCCCTCAATAGAACCCCAGAAGCTCAGCAACTAAGAGAAAGTATAGACAAATGGGACTTCATAAACTAAAAAGGTTCAGCTCAACAAAAGTAATGTTCTTTAAACTGAAGAGACCACCCACAGAGTGGGAGAAAATATTTTCCAGCTACACATCAGACAAAGGAATGATAACCAGAATATACGCAGAACTCAAAAAACTAACCTCTCCCAAAGTTAATGAACCAATAAAGAAATGGGCAAGTGAACTAAACAGAACTGTCTCAAAAGAAGAAATTCAAATGGCCAAAAAACACATGAAAAAATGCTCACCATCTCTAGCCATAAAGGAAATGCAAATCAAAACTACACTAAGATTCTACCTCACCAGTTAGAATAGCCATCATTAGAAACACTAAAAACAACAGGTATTGGCAAGATGTATGGGAAAAAGAACCTTATATACTGCTGGTGGGAATGAAAACTAGTATAAACCACTCTGGAAAAAATTTTGGAGGCTTCTTAAAAATCTAAAGACAGATCTGCCATATGATCCAGCAATCCCACTCCTGAGCATATACCCAAAAGAATGTGACACAGGTTACTTCAGAGGCACATGTACACCCATGTTTACTGAAGCACTATTCACAATAGCCAAGTTATGGAAACAGCCAAGATGCCGCACCACTGACGAATGGATTAAGAAAATGTGGTATTTATACACAATGGAATTCTACTCAGCCATGAAGAAGAATGAAATTTTGTCATTTGAAAGTAAATGGATGGAACTGGAGAACATCATCCTGAGCGAGATTACCCAGGCCCAGAAGACCAAAATTCATATATTCTCTCATATGTGGATTTAAGATCAAGGGCAAACACAGGAAGGGGATTGGACTTTGGTCATATGATAAGGCGAGAGCACACAAGGGAGGTATGAGGATAGGTAAGAAACCCAAAAAAACAAGATAGCATTTGATGTCCTCAATGCAAAGGAACTAATGCAGAAACTTTAAAGCGACAGAGGCCAATAGGAGAAGGGGACCAGGAACTAGAGAAAAGGTCAGTTCAAGAAGAATCAACTTAGAATGTAACACATATGTACAGGAAAGCAATGCTAGGAATCTTCCTGTACAGCTATCCTTATCTCAACTAGCAAAAACCCTTGGTCCTCCTTATTAATGTTTATACTCTCTCTTCAACAAAATTAGAGATAAGGGCAGAACAGTTTCTGCCTGGAAGTGAGGAGATGGGGGGCAAGAAGGAAGAGGTGGGGGGAAAGGGAGGGGGCAGGCAGAAGGGGGGAGAAATGACCCAAACATTGTATGCACATACGAATAAAAGAAGTAAAATAAATAAATAAATAACTTAGAAAATAAATAAATAAATAAATAAATAAAAATAAAAATCATTCCTAAATTTCACATACAATCACAAAATACCCAAAATAGCCAAAGTAACCCTGAGCAAAAAGAGTAATGCTGGATATATTATAACACCTGATCTTACATTATACCAAAGAGCCAAAATAACAAATAGAGCATGGTATTGTGCAAAAACACAAACTTAGATGAATGGAGTAAAATAGAGGGTCTAGAGACAACTCCACATAGCTACAGCCATGTTTTTCAACAAAGGCCCCAAAAACTATGGTCAAGAAAAGTCATCCTCTTCAACAAATTGTTGGGAAAACTAAATATCCTCTTGTACAGGACTGAAACTAGATCCCTATCTCTCACCCTGCAGAAAAATTAATTCAAAGTAGGTGAAAACTGGGTGCTGGTGGCTCTTGCCTGTTATCCCACCTACTTGGGAAGTCTTCATGTCCAAAATAACCAGAGTAAAATGTTCTGGAGGTGTGGCTCATGTGGTATGAAGCCCTGAGTTCAATTCCCAGCCCCACCAAAAAAAAAAAGTGGCTAAAAGACCTTAATGTCCTGAAACTTTCACAGGATTAGGGGAAAACAAGATGTAGACATCAGTAACAGCTTTATCAATAGAACTCAGATTGCTGAGGAAATAAGAGAAACTGACAAATGGAGTTGCATCAAATTAAAACAACATTTGTACAACAACAGAAACAACTACAAGACTCAAAAGACAATATAGAATGGGAAAAATTCTTTGCCAACTATTGATTGGCTAAAGGATTAATACCCAGAATATATAAAGAGCCCCAAAAATTAAACATCAAAATTATAAGCACTCTAATTAATAAATGGGGAGAGGTTTTTTTTTTTTTTTGTCTTTTCTTTTTTGGTGCTGGGATCGAACCCAGGGCCTCACGCATGCTAGGCAAGCACTGTACCACCGAGCTACATCCCAGCCCACTAATTAATAAATGGGGAAATTAGTTCAGCATATAGTTCTTAAGAGAAGTACAAATGGCCCATAAATATGCAAGAAAATGTTCAACATTTTTAGCCAAAAAAGAAATGTTACTTGAAACAATACTGAGATTCCATTTTACTCTAGTCAGAATAATCTTTAAGAAAACAAACAACAAATGCTGGCAAAGATGTGTGGGAAAAGGAACCCTCATACAGTGTGAATGTGAATAAAGTTAGTGCACCCCCTATGGAAATCAGTTATGGACTTCTCAAAAAGCTAAAAAGAAAAATACCATGTTACCATGCTAAACCATTCAGCATATATCTGATGTGTAGTTCCCTATACAACAGAGTTACCTACCCATCCATGTTTATGGCTTTATCACTCTCAATAGTCAAGTTATGAAGATGGCCTATAACCATTGAACAGACAAAGAAAATGTGATACACACACACACACATGCACACACAAATGGAGTATTATTCAACCATAAAGAAGACTGAAGTTGTGTGATTTGCAGGAAAATGGATGGACCTGGACATCACCATGTTAAATGATGTAAGCTCCACTGAGAACAGCAAATGTTACTTACTCTCTCCTCTATGTGGAATCAACTGAGTGACATGAGTGTGAAATGGGGACTGCTTTGGGATGGGAACCAGTACAAGGTGGGAGAGTAAAAGGAGAGGGTTGAAGGGGATGAATAAGATCAATACACATGTATGAAAACAGATTAATGAAATCCCTTCAAATTGTTAAAAAGAGGGGAAGGTAGAAAGAAAAAGTAAGAGTAGAGGGTCTGAATTTGATCAAAGTATATTACATGCATGTATGGAAATATCAAAATGAAACCCCTTTGTATAATTAATATATGTTAGCAAAAAAGAAAAAGTAAAGGAACTCATTAATATCAGCATCATTTCATATCAAAGTAGATAAATAAATCGCATGTAATACATTTCTCTTCTCTAAAAGTAGACAGCAGTCAGATTTTGACAGGTCATAAAAGCAAGGAAACAGTTTGCCTTATTCTACATGAAAATGACAGGCCTTGGTCTTGGCCAATGGGGGGAAATGTAGCTTATCATTACTAGAGAGGAAAAGGAAGGAAGCCATAAATACTAATATGTAGAACATATTCTTCCTAAGAATTATATTACTAATTCTTTCACATTTATGTGCTACAAAGAAGTGTTTATTTTAAATAAAGTGTTATTTGAATAGGATGAGCTGCAGCAATTAACATTGTTATTTAAAACTTTGAAACTTTTGTGTTTATTTACTGCCTGTTGTTTTAAAGATAAAATGGGACAAATAAAATAAACATGCTTTAGAAATAAATAAGCTTTATAAATGTATTTACTTACCTCCCAAAATGTGACAAGCACTATTTAATAAATGTACTTATAAATATTAAACAGATATGTGATTATTTGTATTCATGGCATTTTCAGTGTCCAGTGTCTTAGAGATTAGTAAAAAAACATAGAATCTGGGTGCACCTGTTGAGTGAGGTTATGAATTCTCACCTAGTTTAGAATTCCTTGAATAAGCTGTTGGGATGAGATACCAAGCAGTGTGTCCAGGTGAATTTCTGCTGCAGGTGGTTCTATAAATATGGCACACATCCAGCAACAACCATGGCTTTCTCTTTCCCTTTGAATTTAAGTCTTTATAGAGAATTATAAATAAGTATTTCCTGGGCTGGTGGAGTGGCTCAAGTGGTAGAGTTCTGCCTCACCCCAACACAACACAAGTAAATTATTGTTATTCCTCTATGTACCCTATGATCCCACAGAGAGTGTGAGAAAGCTGCCAGGCACATTTGTGCAATATTGCTAGGAATTAATGTTTGGATTAAGACTGAACACGAAAATATCAAGTTGAATGATTTAAAACACTGCTCATGGTTCTGGCTATTTACACTGAAATGGGCTGCCAAATGCTTTTTGATTTGGACATCACTGAAAAATAGTAATATCATCATTGACAAACTGGTTGTTTCTCAGTTAAGAGGGTATACCTTGTCCTGCTCCTAACTAACTTTTTGTAACAGTAAATTAGTTTTAATTTTTAAGTATTTAAGTCTTTTTTTGGCTTGTGCCAGTGGCTTACTCCTGTAATCCTAGCTACTCAGGAGGCAGAGATTAGGAGGATCAAGGTTTGAAACCAGCCCTGGGAAAATACTCAAGAGACCCTAGTTCGAAAAATCACATCACAAAATAGAGCTGGCAGAGTGCTCAGGTGATAAAAGTGCCTGCCTAGCAAGTGTGAGGTTCCGAGCCCAAACCCCAGTGCCACCAAAAGTAATAATAATAATAACAAATATTTAAGTTTTTGTGTTTGATATGAGCTATATGATTCTCTATGGTCCCTTCTGACTCTAGTGCTAGTATCTGGCATTGAAATGTCTTCTGAGTAGGTTCTAGGGTTTTCTTTTCCTGAAGAGGAGGGATGCCTATGTGCTTGTCTGTTGATGTCCCTGTCCTTATCTCTGTCCCCTTAGCCTCACACTTTCCTGAACTCTTGAACCCACCTCACCTCTAGCAGACCCAGGGCTGGGCGCTGGCACCTCTCCTCCAGCTCATCCGCCAGCTCTTTCAGGGCCTTGTTCTGCTGCACAAGCCGGTTCTTACTGTCCCTCAGTCTCTGCAGAGTAGTTCGCTCCTCCTCCTCCAGCCGCCTCAGCTGCAGCTGTTCCTCCTGGGCCAGAAAGCCTCGATGCTTTTCAAACTCCAGCCGGAAACGCTGTCTGTGCATTTCCACTTTCTCCTGGAGGATAGAATAGGTTAGTCATCAGCAACTGGGGCAAGGGTCTAGACCTCCTGCCTGCGTGTGTGGGATGCGGGGACTGGAGAAGGCAGGGTCCCGAGTCCCTCAGTCCTGCAACTATGTGGACTCACTGCTACATTCTAAGGACATGCAGAAAACAGGCAGTTTACATAAAGCAGTGTCCTGGCGAGTTTCCAAACTCAAAATTTGAGACAAACTGTTGAACTTGGGTCCCATACTGCTGCAGACTTAGAGACAAACATTTTTATATATGAATTTCAATATCATATGCAAAATGTAGTGAAGCGTGTAGGGGTTATAGTTAATATCTATTCATCTGTTGAACACAGTGACTAGCACAGGGTAATCACACAGACGTTACTATTCTACTAATTGATTGATGGTACAAATACTGAACTCTGAACAGAGATTAAATAAATCCACATTTGCAAATGTGAAAAAGAAAAGTTTTAAGTTAGAAAATGTGAATGTTCTTTTATCATATGGCAGTCATGAGACCAACAGTAAAGGTTGCTGTTTTAAAACTGCAGAGCCAAAAAAGAATTGAATGTTATTCAGACCACTTATCTGAGTTAACTTCAGGTTGTCCCTCTTTCTACCCAAATCTCACCTCTACAATTTCTGAACAGATGCAAGGAACATATTTTGCTAAAGGATTAGTGTATCTAAATTTTATTCTTTTGAGATTAGAATACAGGAAACTAATTTCAAACTGAGTGTGAAAGACAAATCACCCTCCCAAAACATCAGTATTTTAGAATCTCTGCTCTGTCTTTAAACTTTACTATTTCTTGGTTTAACTGAAAGGCATAAACTATCATATTTTTAAGACAATAGTTCTTTCCAAATCTCTTAAGATAACTCCTTCCTCAAATTTCCCATCCCTATCTCCTTCTACCACTGGATTCATACAATCTTGGCCTCTCTCTGAATCTGAAAGGTGTAACTCATGTAAAATAGAGGCAGTTCTCCCCATATTGGAGGCTATGCTAGCTATGAGTGGAACTAATAACTCAGCCATTGGAAAAGAGTGGTGCTATATTTGGGGCATGAGGGATGGTGTGATGAGGTGGGGAATTAGGGGTTGTTTCTTCCCTCATATCATCCTTTTGAGTGATAGAATTATTTCTGCAAATATGGAAAGAAAGACTTTGTTGAACTTAGAGACTACCTTTACACGGATACACTATTATGGTAAAGATCATGCAGGTTTACTTGTCATTCCACAGGAAACTTAGTATCACCTTTATTTTAGAACAATCAGAGAGTGTAAAAAAGATGTGGGAATTCTGATTTCATAAATCTGTAGGCACCTCAGGATTGAAAAAATTAACTTCGGATTATTAGTCTGAAAATTTTTTGAAGTGAATAAATGTTTAACTTTAACTATAATGGACATACAAATTGGAAAGGATGAGACTTAGTTCAGAAGAAAAATGTAGTAAAAAATATAAAAAAATAAATGGGACTGGGAGAATAGCTCAAGAGGTAGAGTGCCTGCCTAGCAAGCATGAGGCCATGAGTTCAAACCCTACTACTGCAAAAAAAAAAAAAAGTAAATAAAGTGTACTAAAAATGTTATTATGGAAAAATTTGTCTATATGACTAAACAGATAAAAAAGGTTATTTGGAGAAAGGCAAAATAGGAATAGTCTATTTAAAATATATCCTATACATTATGTAGTACACTGTGTGTATAAAATACCCATAACTTCTATAGTTTCACAATCTTTTGACAGTTTGGCCAGATAATTCTTTGTTGTGGAATGTGGGGAGTGTCTGTACATTGTAGGGCATTCAGCAGTATTCCTGGCTCTACCCAGTAGCTCAAGAGCTGTAGGGAGGAAGGTAAAAACATCCCTGTAGGAGTGGGTATGCATGTCAGTGCATATGTGTAAATGAAATAGGTAAGAGGATTTAAAAACAGCTGCTGACTAGAGAAAAGGTGTGATCAAAAAGAATTAACCTAGAAGGTAACACACACACACAGGAAATTAATGTGAGTCAACTCCCTGTATAGCTATCCTTATTTCAACCAGCAAAACCCCTTGTTCCTTCCTATTATGGCTTATACTCTCTACAACAAAATTAGAAATAAGGGCAAAATAGTTTCTGCTGGGTATTGAGGGGGTAGGGGGGAGAGGGAGGGGGTGGAGTGGGTGGTAAGGGAGGGGGTGGGGGCAGGGGGGAGAAATGACCCAAGCCTTGTATGCACATATGAATAAAAAAAAAAAAAAAACCAGCTGGTGAGACTTATAAAAGGAATACATGGATGAATGCCTGAAAACACACTAAAAATTCTGATTATCTTTCTCTATTCATGATGAGCACTGTTAGTTCTTCTATATCTGTTATATAGTTGTGATAATATTTCATTCATCTAACTAATTTATTTTTAAACTATAGTACTAGGTGACAGGGATACAGCAGTGAGTTTTATAGTAAGATCAAGAGATTAAAGCTATTTATATATAATTTGAACTATGTCAATACAGGTAAAAAGGAGAAAAATGAACAATATAATTTGAAGGGATAGGATGATCAAGGATGGCACTAAGATGTTTTTTCTTGAGCCTAGGAAAGGATGTTTTTCTTTTCTGTAAGGGGATTTGGATTTTTCAACCTACCCCCCACATTCTCTTACCTTCCAAACAACAGTCTTCTTCCCCACATTGACCTCCTGAGACAAAGTCTCCTCTATCTCCTTCCTCACAAGTTCCAGAGCCATCTCAAGCTTTACCTGTTTGGGAAGATAGGCCAAAACCATTACAGATGAGCTTGCTCAGTGCTTAATGTCACCTAAATGTGTGAGGAAACACAAAGATCAGCTGAAAAGTTTCCTAGAAAGCATGTAAAATTTCCTGTTCTCATTAATTAATGAGTAGAAAATATATGTATTTTAGTACCAGATACAAAGATTTATCTAAAAATATGCTCATTATATCACTATTTATAATAATAAAACCATAATAAACAAAAATTTTTAAACTATGACAGTAAAAGTATTTTATATTATCAGGATAGAAAAAGGTTTTGCAGGATATTTAATGACAATAACTACAATTTTAATTTCAAATAAGTGTATTTTCTAAAACAATATCAATTTTGAAAGATGTTTATAATAAATATATAAAAACTCAGTAATGGTAAATGAAAGTTTTTATTAAATGAAATGTTGCCCATTGATGCTAAGCTGAAGACTGATGTAGTGCCTTTTATGATTTTTAAAAGGATTAGTACTATTACTTGGACAGAAAAAACCTTGTTAACATATTTTAAATGAATAATGTAAAAGAGGCTTTGTTAACATATTTTAAATGAAAAAAAATACTGCGGATCTTAAAAGGAGTAAAAATAACACAACAGAATTTAGATCATTTTTCAATGATAGGACCCTTATGGAAGGCAAATGTGTGTGTTTTATTTACAGAGAACACCAATAAAAATACACAGATAAATATGCTTTTACTAGAGTAAATATATACCCTATTACCCTGGTTTTTCAATATATCCTATTTACATGTCACTTACTTTTTGTTTGTTTGGTTTGATTTTGCAAGGCAGGTACATCATTTACTTTTAAAAAAAGTAGACTAAATAATGCTGCATGTGCTGTATGTAATACTGCACATAAAATAACGTTAGAATTCACCATGGCATTTGTTTTAGTATTTGAAAGAAATAGAGCTCTTTAATGCTTGTAGATGGAGAAAAGATCCCTCAGACCAAAGAAATAGTGAGTAAAAAACAAGGAGGTGAAAAAAAAAAAGGAGGGGTGGCAAGTTTGGGGACAACAGTAATTCAGCTAGTTTTGCTGAATCACATGGTTAATTGGGTTAGAGTGTAAGAGTGGTAGAAACATAACTTAGAACATCTTGATTGACAAGTTAAGAAATTTAGATAATATGTATCTTATTTAATTGAAAATACAGAGAACAGCCTTAGAAATAGTACAGTATCCATGCTCTGTGTAGTACTTTCAGGATTTAAACAGCAAGAACAAAATTTTAAAATCTAGCTAGACAGTACACTGAATTTTGAAGAAAACAACAGAAATCAAGAAAAACCAAGAGAGATATTTCCAGGAAGGTCCAGAGGGATATCAAAGGGGATATACCCCAATCTAAATTTAAAAATACACATTTTAAGAAAGCTAATCTTTGCAACCTAATACAGCATGATAAATAGTAATTTGGTTAAATATGTCAGCAGATTAAAGAAGATTTTGACCTTTTCCCTGCTAGTAGCTGCCCCAGATGTTGGGGATTTAAGTGTGCTTAGAATGTGTCCAAGAACTTTTGAAAAGCCCTAGTAGGAGGAATTCTACACCCTGCTTCACAGATGCCACACTCAGAGGTGCAGTTCTTCACTGAGGATGTTCAAATCCTAAATCCCAGGTTCTTGGATGCTTAGCTACTGATTCTTACTGCAGGCGCTAGAGGCCTGCACAAGCTTTAAAGACAGAATCCATTCTCAGCAAATGACCAAACCACATACCTGTTTACATGACAATATTAACGTAGTGTTTTTACTATGCAAAGGCAAAGCGTAAAGTAAGAATATTAGAAAGAGTTCAGATTAAAGGTGTACAAATATAACTCAAAATCAATTGTACCACGCAGTACTCCACATGAGAGCTCCAGCTGTAGGACCCAGACTATGGGCATCAGGAAAAACAAGACCAAGGTGAAATTAAGGGAGCAGGGAGGGCTTCAAAGAAGAGGTGGACAATCGAAAATGGTGAGTGCGTTTGAGCTTCTGAGCAGGGCTCTCTCCACGGGGGTAACAGTGAGTAAAGGCAATCCTAGTGTGAGCTGTGGCAAGGGGGAAGGGGCTGTAGAGTTATTGAGGACAGCCAGTGTGGACTGCTCTGGTGTCTCCCTTGTGAAAGCAGTGTTTCCACATTCCCAAAGGCTCTAATCCAGGTGCACCCGGAGAAGGAACGTCTTTCACTCAGCGCTTCTTACCTGGTAGCACCTGGCAGCCTCCTGCAGCGGCACGGTGCTGTGGCCCCGGTGCTCCAGGGTGGTGTCACAGACCCAGCACAGAGCCAGCTGGTCCTCCTCGCAAAAGCGGCTCAGGTCCTCGCCGTGCCGCGCACATTGGCGTGCTGCGGCAGACCCCGCGCCGAGTCCCAGCTGCCGCACGCTGTCCACGAGGCTGGCCAGCTGCCGATTGGGCCGGAAGCTCTCGGGCCGGAAAGGGCTTCGGCACTGCGGACAGGCATAGACGCCTTCCTGAGCGCTGTCGGACTTCTCACAGAACTCTGAGATGCACCTCAGGCAGAAGCTGTGGCCGCAGTCCACGCTGATCGGGTCCTGCAGGAAATCCAGGCACACTGAGCACCGGGCTTCCTCGCGTAGCCGGTCTCCGGGCGCGCCAGAGGCCATGACCCACGGCCTCCCCCGCAGGCCCACTGATAGCAGCGCTGCCACCCCCAGCTGCCGCACTATCTCCCCTTGTGGTCTGGCACAGAAGGGAGGAACCCCAGAGCCTCAGAAGAAGCAGGCCCAAGATGGGTTTTATCTGCTTGGCTGGGATCCAAGAGTATCTGAGCCACTCCTGGTGAAAATATACACTTAGACACCCTTCACCCCAAGGATAAGCTCAACAGCCAGTAGCTCTCACCTACTAGGGAACCAAATATTTCCTGCTTCTTTTCTTTAGAAGAGTGTTTTAGTATATTGCAACATTTAAGTCATCTTAAGGTGAAACTTTATTAAAGTTTGGGCTCTTTTTTCAAAACTTTTGAAGTCTAGCAAAATTCTAAACTTCAGTTTCCTGAAGTATAGATAGCAGAAATTACCCAATTTTAATCAAGTTCTTGACTCTTACTTTTTTCTTAACTTTTCCCCCACCAAACTTCAAGTTTTCCTTTTTTTTTTCCACTAAGTAGTTCAAGATAAAGTAATGTGACAGCACCTGATGAGGAGATGACTGAACAGATGTGTACAACAATGATGGGTTTCTGGATATTTAAATAAATAGCCAGTTCAGTGACAGTGCTACAACGAATACACAAGTATATTCATTGCAAACCTTACCTTGGAAGTGACAAATTTGTAAGGTAGGACATGTGGTAAAAGGAATAATTGTTAGTACAGCCTACAATGCTGCACCTGTGAGATGGGGAAGGCTAAGACAGGAACAAGATGATCGGACAGAGGATGTGACAGCCCAGGGGAAGGCAGAACCAGGATGAGTATGATAAGATGCTTAATGTCATCCAGGAAGTAGACAAGCCCCAGGGCATGACTGTCATTTCAGCAAAACATAATTTCACTGTGGATGCATTAGAAGTATGGTGGGCCATGCATCATGCAAATCAATTAATCTAGTCCCAGCACATGTGTGCTTGTCACTAGCAGTGACTCTCAGGTGCAGCACTGGCTATTAAAGGCATGGGAATTCCTGTGAGGTGAAGAGATAGAATCTCATCACTGAAAGAGCCTTGAACTTAGCTGGGAGAGATCAACATAGAACCACACAAGCAAATAATGACAAACTAAAAACTGGAAGAAGCATCCCTCACAGGCCCTGCAGGAATATAACAGAGGACTCTAAACTAGTCTGTCCCTAGAAGACTGCTGACCTAAGGTAAAAGGTGAGTTCCAGCTGGCAAATAGGAACACCCCCAGGCTGTGCAGCCAGAGGATCAAGGAACAACAAGCACAATGCAAATTGTGCAGGGAGGAGGCTGGCTGCATCTAGTGACTCAGATATATTTGCAGGCTAGGCTAGGCCAATGGGTCAGGTTCTGGCAGTTCCTCTGAGGTTCATATTATAAGGACAAATCTTGGCCTGGAGGTTTGGCCAGGAGCAGGGTCTAAAAGATCTTGAGGCCACCTGATTAAAGGTTAGGTAGATAATTGGAATGGATAGATTGTTAAAGAAAAAGCACAGGTAAGTATGAGCAAACTGGAATGCAAATTAGTACAACTACTATGGAAAGCAGTATGGTGATTCCTCAAAAAGCTAAAGATAGAACTTCCATATGATCCAGTGATACTACTCCTAGACATCTACCAAAGGAACATTAGTCAGGATATAGCAGAGACACTTGTATGCTGATATTCATCACAGCATTATGGAAACACCAAGGTGCCTTACAACAGCTGAATGGATCAACAAAGTGTGATATATATAGATATATAGATAGATAGATAGATAGATACACATACACACACACACACACACACACACACACACACACACTCACTCAATGGAATTTTACTCAACCATAAGGAATAATGGCATAAATAATGAAGGTAAATGGATGCAATTGGAGAATTGGAGGACATCAGGTTAAGTAAAGTGAGTCAGGTTCAGAAAGACAAAGGCCACATATTTTCTCTCATGTGAAAGATAGATCCAAAAGATAAACATATACACAAAAATAAACATGAACACATACAAATTCATATGTAGAACATGTTTGCAATAATGGAACTATTTTTGGAACATGGGGAAAGAAGGAAAGGAAAAGAGAATGATAAAGCATCAGTAATATCGTAAAGCATAACATATGTGAAGACAGAGAATATAAGGATGTGTATTTAAGGCTATTGAAAAATGGGAGGTAGGAGGTTAATGGGCAAGGGGAGTAATGGAAGGGGTTGAATGGACCAGAGTAAAGTATACCCAGAGTGGGATACATTGAGAAACCCCTTTGAAAATCAACTAAAATATTAATAATTAAAAACAGGACTGTAAAATAGGTACAGTGCAGGGGGGAGTACAACTGGGAGGGGAAGGATGAATGAAGATGATTAAGGTGAGGGTATATAGTTGATGGACTACATATACCTATATGAAATTGACAAAGGAACCTCTTAAAATTGTTTTAAGTATGGCAGGGAAGGTGTTATGGAGACAGATGGTAAGGGCAATGTAACTAATGAACAATATAAGCCTAATTGGAATTGTCATTATGAATACCCTCCTGTGTAATGAGTATATCATAATAAAAAGTTTTTTTTTTTTTAAAGTATGAGCCAACTTGTTCAAGATGTGACATGAGAGGAGAAAGCAAAAGGTCAAAGGGATTAAATATGTGCAGTACTTCCCAGACATTTTCTTCTTTAATGGCTGGGGATGAAGGTTGGGGTTTTCTGACATAAATTTGTACTTTCCATAAAGTGCATCTGTGGTTCTGATTCATCACACTCTCCTTGTTTCTATGCTTAACCCCATCCTCTGGCACATTCATAGGCTGGATAGGTCCAAGGTTTTTAGCTAATCCTGCCCCTCCACCACCCTCCTCCAATATTTTTCTTCATTTGTTCCCTGCCTTTTTTGACCTTTTATTAGTTCATTGAGATACAAACTCTACCATCACCTGAACATTTCTCTCTGATATTGTTCTTGATTTCTTTGCTTTGGGCTCCTGAGACAGTTTCTCAGGACATCAGAATTTACTTCTCTATGTTGAGCCCTTTGTTAAGGCACTGAACTCTCCTTGGCCACACCCTCTGTCTCAACAAGGGAAACCACAGTCTCCCCACCCCCACACTCATGCTCCACTCAGTTTAAAATGGTAAAAAAAGAAAAAAACCTTCCACAAACCTCAAGAGCAACAGCCACTGACTCAGCAACTTCCTTCCTGCCAATGGTTTTTAAAAGGACCTTGGTTTGTTTTCTTTTAAGAAATTGCATCTTGCATGTTTTTCTCCTAATTTTTTATTGTGGTAAAATAAGCATTACAACAAATTTATAATCTTAATCATTTTGAATATACATTTCAGTGGCATTAAGTACATTTATAATGTGCAACCATCTCCAAAAGTTTTTTCTCTTATACAACTGAAACTTTATATCCAATAAACAATAAATTCCCACCCCCTCCACCCCCTCTATGATTTTTACTAATTCAGAGACTTCATATAAGTAGAATTATACAATATCTGTATTTTTGTGACTGAGTTACTTCATTTAGCACAATGACATGAATGTTCATCCATGGTGTAGCACATTGTAGAATTTCCTTTATTTTTAAGGCTAACAATATACATTGTATATGTACATTACATTATATGTATATACTGCATTTTGATTACTCTGTCAATGGAAACGAGTTGCTTCCACATTTTAGATATTTTGAACAATGTTCTATGTATGCTGATATCCATATATCTTTTCCAGACCTGGTTTCCAATTCTTTTGGGTACATGCCCAGAAGTGCAATTGCTATATCTTAAGTTAATGATATATTCTTATTTCTCGAAGAACCTCCATATTATTTTTCACAGTTACTGTAACATTTTATATTCTCACCAAGTCAAGGGTTCCAGTTTCTTCACATTTTCACCAATATGTGTTCTCCCTTGCTCTCCCTCCCTTCTTCCCTCTTTTCCTTCCTTCCTTCTTTCTTTCTGTCTTTATGTGGTGCTGGGGATTGGACCCAGGACCAGGTGCATACTAGGCAAGTGATCTACCATTGAACCATGCCTGTCCCTATTTTCTGATTTTGTTTGTTAATGGCACAATCCTAATCAGTGTGAGATGGTACCCCCTGTATTTTCATTTTGTCTTTCTCCCCAAAAGCCTTACTGAAGTAAGGTTCAGCTAAAGTCATTTGATGCTTTCTGTGGACACAGCATCTGGCTCTCTACCTTTGTAAAGAAGGCTAGAATCCAGTGTACCTCTGTGCTTCCATTGAAGGAATTTGGGGAGAAAGGTTAAAGCAGAGACAGCTACTTAGGACTAGAGCTGGTGAACATGAATTGAGAGATTGATGCAGAGGAATAAATGTTGGCCCTGACCTGCTTCCAGGCAAGATAGCAATAGGCAGGACATAGGCATTTTAACAAAGGTAGATTTCTAGGATAATGTTATGTGTAAACAGTGATTTACATTATTTAATGTAATTTGATAGATTCTGTGGAAATAATATATCCTGCGAATATTTCTGTTCTAAATGCCTTCATTCTGAGCCTGCACAGAGCAAGTGCTCAGCATAGCTTCTGTAATAAATGAATAAATGTAATGTCTTATGCGACACTTACAGTCTCTGAGGGGTAGAATAAACTCTATCTATGCTTCATACATGAGGAAGTTGAGGCATGAGCAAAGCTATTAACAAGTCCTGTCTTTAGCTGCAGGTCTAGTGTTAGGTGTTGTTCCTGGTATGCTATGCAGGATGGTTACAAGTACCAATTTACTTGTTTGGGATTGTTTTAGGAGTCACACCCTAGATATGGGGCTAAAAAAGAGATGCCTGGATTTCATGGCCTGCTGCAGAAAAATATAACATATGATCAAAATAATAGCACAGAGATACAAGTACTAAGAAGACAAGCAAAATTAATACACTATATGTGAAAGGGTCTGGAAAGATCACATCTGAACTCAGTATTCAAGAGGCCTGGGATTTGCAGCCTGCCCCTGTAGCTTAAAGTGTCTAGTCAGAGACAACAGAGGTACACAACCTGGTGAAGGATAATAGATTCTTGAGATTTTTCTTGTATCCTGGATCCAAAAGTAGTTTGGTGTGTTTTTTTCTTAGGTAGCAATCATATACCTCATAATAGTTAGTTTTGCATTCTGTGCCACAAAGTTTAATTTTTAATGATAGCCAATGAATATCAATGACAGACTTTCACAGTTACCATCACTGGGTATGAAATTGGCACTGTTTTCTGTCTTTCCCAGTGGTTGTCAGGGTGGAAGTACTGTGGATCATTGTGAATTAGAGGTTTTCTCTATCCTTAGGGATGTTCCAGGGTGGCTGGAGATGGATAGGAAAGCAAGGTTGTAGGGTTTTGTGCCAACTTTTAGAGGCAACTCAGACCCAGTGCATCTACATACATTTTAATGTCCCAACTGATAAATGTAAAAACAGACATACTGTTATTGCATGGGTGGCCTAAAAAGACCCTGGTGCAGAATATTTCAGGTGCTTGCATCAGCAAGAGAAGAATGCAGGCAGGACATGAAAATGTAGTGAAAGTGAAAGCAAAGTTTATTGAAGGTGAAGGGAAGGAACCGAAAAAGAGTGGTGGGCCCCAGAAAGGTGGGGTAGAAGCACTGATTTTTGTTTGAACTCAGGGCTTCACACTTGCTAGGCAGGTACTCTACCACTTGAATCACTCTCATAGTCCTTTGTGTGTGTGTGTATGTGTGTGTGTGTGTGTGTGTGTGTGTGTGCATTTGGTATTTTTGAGATAGGGCTGTGCAAACTATTTACCTGGTCTGGCTTCATCCCCGCAATCCTCCTGATCTTTGTGATCTTTGCATCTGTGCATGTACTTATGCTAACTCTCAAGTATCTTAATTACATGTATGAGGTGCAATCAACATTCATGTTTTAAACAGGGGGCTTTTACATGAGAAGTAACCAAGGGTGGAATTCCCCAAAGAGTTCCTGTCTTTGAAAAAAGAAAAAATTTGTGCTACTGGAATGATAATGCAAGGATTTTCATAATGGCCCCCACCATACCATGTAAACGCATAGACAATGCAGCAGGAAATGATGTGTAAAGTTTGGATAATACTCATTCTTTATTTTAAAAAGTCAAAATAAATTATGTGAAGATAATTCTTCAGACTATTTAGATTGCAGGATTTAGATTCATTACTCTTCCATTTGTATCCATCAATCATCAAATCCTCACCAATGATATCAGTATTGGGATGGGTTTTTTGAGAGACAGTGTCTTTTTGGAAGTAAAACCCTTTTATGGAAAATCCCCTCCTCATTGTCCATCTGCAGAGTCAGTACCTATATTGACAAAGCTGAATTTAGATTTTGTCAACAAACTATGTCTCTAGTTACTTAAAAATAAGTTTTTAATCTGTGAAATCATAGAATAAAATTCAATAAAAGTACTTGAATATCTATCTCACCTATCAAATCATTATTTCCTTTTAAAATATCTAACCTAGTGATAAACTTAACAACTTGATTCTTCTTTCTTAAGATAATTCTATTTATCTTCTCTTCTTTGCTGTAATCCAGATGAAATACCTCCAGTGCTTCCTTTCTTTCCTCTAGACCTGGTTCTAAAATCTCACCAAATTCTTCATTTATCTAGGAACTTCTGCAGCACAGACCTGCAAAGCAAAGGCAGCACCAGGAAGCCTACAGATAGTCATTCTTCCTGTGCCCACTGCCTGAAACTTCTGCTGAAGTGAATGTGTGCTAGTTTCCCCCTCAGTATTTTATGAACAAGTTTATTTGGTAAGGCATGGTTCTCCCACTCTGCAACTGGAGAAGCAGGAAAGCACTTGTTTACACATGGGTCCTCTATATCCAAATATTTTGGATAGAACTCATAGTACTGTAGAATCTTTGAGATAAGTGCCTTGAACGTGGCCAGCTTTCTATTACTGGGATAAAATACCTGAAATAATCACCTTAGTGAGGGAAGATTTTTTTTTTGACTCAGTTTAAGAAGTTTGAGTTTATGATCACTTTGCCTGTTGCTTTGACTCTGACCACACAACACATCATGGTAGGAGCATGTGGTAGAGAAAGCTGTTCACCTTCTGGTAGCCAAGAAGAGAGACTGAGGAAGGGCCAGGGTCCCAGCATCCCCTTCAAAATCATGCCTCTAGTTACCCAACTTCTTCCACTAGGCCCCTGTCCTAAAGTTTCTACCTCCTCACAACAGACCCACAGGCTGAGGAGTAAGTCTTTCTCATCTTGGCCTTTGGAGGGACAGTCAAGATCTAGGCTACAGCATTAACTTTCTGATCCTCAGCTTTCTCACTTGTAAACTGATACTCAGCATGAAGGACTATTGTCCCAGTGAACTAAATAATGTGAGCAAAGCACTTGTCATCACTGTGACTACAGTAAATAAATGCTCAAAAATGTTGCTGGGGCAGGGGGCGAGGTGGGGCTAGAAGTGTGGTTCAAATGGTAGAGTGCCTGACTAGGAAGCATGAACCCTGAGTTGAAAACCCAGTACCACAAAAAAATGTTGACGGCATTATTGTTAAAATATTGTAATTATTTTATGTGTTAATATAGTTCAGTTGTTACTAAATGTAATATTTCTGCTACTCTGAAGTGTTCTTAGTGATTTCTAGCAACATTTGGTTATCTTTAAAATGACCATTAAATATCAGATCCACATTTATTTTAACTAGAAATATTAATAAATTAGCTCTTCTCAATTATACAGACTAACGGAAACAGATATATATATTAAATCCTGCTGTATTAGAAATAGGTTCCTTTTCCAATTTATCTTCTAAAACTGTAACCCACAAAACCCCTCAAGTCAATTCATGTGTAATGTTTACTTAACTGAAAGACTTGAGTTTAGAATGAGCCTTGGTGAAGATTTCTTTCATTGCATGACTGAACTAGTTTGCAGGTATATAAATATTTAGCCACACCTGTAATTAATGTCTGATAGTGAAGCGAAAAAAAAAAAAACAGCTGTTACGCATTCAGTTTTCAGAATAATTCACTCACTAACTTCCTGCTTGCTGAGTGGAAAAGAAACATCCTTTTGACTCAAAGTTTCCTTCAACATTATTGGAACCTATTCTTAGTTTAAAAAAATCCATTTCAAAAACAATGTATCAATGCCATCTATCCCCTGTGTTATATCAACAAGAAAGCCTAGTGTGTAGAGGCAAAACTTGGAAGGTTGATTACAGAATATCTGGGGAACAGGATTCTCAGGAGGCCCAGGTCCCCAAGCAAGACAGGGTTATTAAAAGGAGAGTCTGCTTCCCCCAGCATCAAACATCAGCAGAAGATGGCAAAATCTAGATCTCAGCATGAAAGCACAGTCCAGATTTGGGTGAGGGAAGAGTATGTAATAGGCACTGGGCAGGGGCCACTTAGGTCTCTGGATGCTGGCAAGAAGGACAGACGAGGAGATTCATGCATGTAAATGCAACTTTTTACGGGAGGAAACCAACATGGTATGTGTTTTAGCATGAAAGAGTATACTTTTTCCTTTTTTGTTTGTGGTTATGGGTGTTGGATTTTAAAGGTGCATGGACTTCAATAAATTATTACTCACCATCAAGGCAATCTTAGCCTGTAAATATGATCTTTCTGTGTGGAAACAATATATGATCTTGCCTAAATTGGCCAGCATATAAAACAAAGTAACAGAAAAGTAACTAAAAAATAGTTCTTGAGAAGTCAAAAGACCATTTAATTTACTCTGCCTGACTACATAAGAGAATATTCTGTTATGTTAAGTTAACCTTCATATATTTTAAAAGAAAGCTACAAAATTAGATCTAAGGTTAGGCTTGTTTGCCCTGGTGCTGAAGCAAGCAGCATTAGGGGAAGCAGGTTTTGTCAGCTAGAGGTTATTAAGGCAATTTTATCACTTGGAAACCATCAGCATTTAAGTAACTTGCATTTTAAGAGGTGACTGCTCCTGTAGACTGAAAGTGTTTAAGCAATGCATGGTGATTAACAGGTTATTAGCATTTGAATTTGTGCTGTTGGAGGATGTTAGATAACTAAGACATTCAGCTGAAAGTCTTGTAGGCTTAGTCTGTTGTAATGCAATGCTGTTTTGCTTTGCTTCTGGTTTCACAAGACTGCATGTCACTATTTCCCATGTTTAATTTTTTTTAAATATAGTCACTGTTTATTTTAATTTGAGTCCCATGGTCAGATTTAAAGAAAAGGAGAGAAAGCCAACGTGAGAAAGGACCATTTTCTAAGAAGTTATTTTTAATTTACTAAGAAAATTTGTAATCATAGCATCTTGAGAAATCCTCCCTTACATCTCCCTCTTTCAGAACCAATCAATCCATGTGCTTAAATAACAATATTCTAGCAGGCCTTACTTGTACACTCACTGACTTTGATTAAAATTGCTGTATTTTTCTGCCCTGAAGCCAAGATCAACACAGCAGTTTTGCATTGGATCACTATCAGAAGCTTTAGGAAAAAACAGAGTAGTTTGTCTGGGCATGATGGAGAGAATAACACCTGAGCAGACTAGAAGGACATGAGAAATGTCTGAGGGACAATATCCCAGGGAACTGAACCTGTACAGGGGCAAAATACTAAGGAAACCGAAGTGTCAGGAGCAGAATGGAGAAAGGTAGATTAAGAGATTGGAAAGGCAATGGGAGGAGAGACTAAGGAAGACCCATAAACTAGCAAGGCCTTAGCGTTTCCTTTTCCCTTCTGAAATCCAGTATTATACAGTTCAATAAGCAAGAGAGCAACATCAGGAATGATTCACAGTACATTTATCTTCCCTATGTGAGCTGTCTGTGGTCTAAACTTTCACCTAGGCTACTTTATTCAGCAGGGTGGAGTGACACAGGAGCATTGAGCATTGTTATGATTTAGGTGGGAGACAGTGGCACTCTCTCCATGGAGCAAGTGATGGTGTTGGTGAATAGGGATCAGATCAGAATCTTGACATATTTGCAGGTGGAGCCAGTTGATTTTGCAGAAAAATCTAATATTGGGTCTGAGAGAAACAAGAGTCAAATTCAAGTTTTCTGTCCGGAGCAAGTGGGAGGATGAGTGCTCATTAGTGAGTGGGGAAGACTGCAGGCACTAAGGGAGACTGATGGGGAAGTCAGGGACACACAAAGGATGATCCGACATGTGAGTGTGTAGTCCAAACAGGACAGTAGTTCACACAAAGTTTGTGTTGGAACTTGATTCATGAATCTGAGGGTTAGGAACCAAGAGATGGAATTTAAAGTCCAACGAGCAAGGCTCTGAGTTCTACAGCTCTGCGAATAAATATGTAATTAGGAAATAGTCAAGAAGTTGCATGAGACCATGCAGGAAATGGATAGAGTGAGACGGACTCATTCTGAGAGTGCACAAGTGTGAAAAGCCAGACTGTCGTGGACTCTTGGGTCCTAAGTGACCAGAGGATCAGGAAGAGGGAAGGACCCACTATGAATGCTGCTGACAGGATGCATGACGGGTCAGGTGTTCACGGTAGGGTCCTTTTGTAGCAGTGGTAAGGAAAACCCTGACTGCAGTGGAGAAAGAAAGCAGAGGAAAAATGACAGCCAGAAGAGGTGGTATCATCCTAAAGGGAAGGAGTCTGTGAAAGTGAGCAGGCAAACATCAGCAGCATCTGGAAAACAGCAGCAGCAAGGTCTTTTCTTCACTGTGTTGTCTTTTTTAATGGGAGAGAAAACTGGTCTTTTGACAAACAGGAAAAAAATCCAGCAGCGAGGTGGCCTTGCTGCTGCAGGGGTCAAAAGGGAATGAAAGCCATAATACCTTGCGGTGGGAGGAGGAAGAAGTATCTCATCCTCAAGTCAGGAGCCTGCCTTAGCTGGGGCACAGGCCATTTTCTCAAGAAGCTGAAGGACACTGATGCAGAAAAGAAGGGGGAAATTTCATGGGTGGTACTTGTGTATATTTCCACTGGACAATTTCAGGTTTTTCAGTAAAATGGTTCTCTTGCTGAGGGAGACAAGGGTGTGTTGAAAATTGGAAATAAGAACATAAATGAATGTGGATATAAACATAGATGAAATAGTCACTGAGGAGACTAGAAAAGAGAATAGTCAGGGAACTGGGGAATGTTTGCTCTGCAGATGAAGGACACAGTGAAGTTTATTATTTGTGAATTTTAAAGTGACAAATCATTTGTTTGGTATCAGCCAAACTCAGTGGTATGGAAGCTCACAAATGGCAGGTGGATGTTGACTTTATCCAGAACTGCTTGACAATGATTTAAGTGAAAGCACAGGAGGGTGATGTATTGAATGTGTGCATGCAAAAGTGGCTCTAATGGCCAAGTATGAGTGTGCTCCCTAACTGGGCAAGAAAAGACATGGATGGAGTGAGGCGCAGATTAGTTCAGCACAGAGAATCGTACATGCACACATACACACACACTTACCACAGCAGGGCACCAGTAAATACTGTTTGTGGGTAGGATGAGATACTATTTCAAGGTGTCATAGGAAATATGCTGTGTTCCTCAAGACAAGAAAGGTATTGGCTTCCATATGTGCATGAGTTTTACAAATTTTTGTTTTTAGGTTTTGAGATTTATTGGTATAATTGACAAAAAATAAAACTCCTCCTATAGTTATAATTTTCTTTTTCTGTTATTTTGTATGTGATCTCCTGAATCCTTTCTCTGCCTATAACTTCTAAGACTTCAATGTCATAGAACTCAAAGAAATGGAACCTGTCAAATCTCTAATACCTACTGTCAACTTGCCATTCAAAATGTGGTTGTATAGCTGCACACCTGAAACTCCTGCACTGAGAAAATTGAGGCAGGAGAATGAAGAGTTTAAGTTCAGCCTGGGCTGCATATCTACCTATCTCAAAAAACCAAACTAAACCAAAGAAACAAAAAAAGTAAAGTATATGAGAAAGGTATAAAAGAAAGGTAAAATTGCACATTTGTTCCTCTAAAAGTTGTATATGGAAATCTAAACTATTAAAAATTAACTTCTGACATTAGAAACATCAATAGTAATAAATATTTTTATACAATTCATACTATATTTTTCAAAAATGTTTTCTGTCCCCCACAGGCACTAGAACCCCAAAATATGTCAACTGTCACTGAGTTTCAGCTTTTAGGATTTCAAAACCTTCTTGAGTGGCAATCCCTCCTCTTTGTCATTTTCCTGTTCATCTACTTCCTCACCATCACAGGCAATGTAGTCATCATCACAGTGGTGAGCCAAGACCCACGACTGGGCTCACCTATGTACATGTTCCTCACACACCTCTCCTTTCTGGAGATCTGGTATACGTCCACCACTGTGCCCCTTCTGCTGGCCAACCTGACCTCCTGGGGCCATGTCATCTCTTTCCCCGCCTGTATAGCACAACTCTACTTCTTTGTGTTCTTTGGAGCTACTGAGTGTTTCCTACTGGCTGTGATGGGCTATGACCGATACCTGGCTATCTGTTGCCCACTCCACTACTCCTTCCTCATGAGCTCAGATGTCTGCACCACACTGGTGACAGTCTCCTGGATGACAGGGATGGGCACAGGCTTTCTCCCTTACTTGATGATTTCCAAGTTGAACTTCTGTGGGCACAACCAGATCAACCATTTCTTCTGTGACCTCCCTCCGCTAATGCAGCTATCCTGTTCCAGTGTTTACATTACAGAAATGGCCATCTTTGTCCTGTCTATTGCAGTGCTGTGCATTTGTTTTGTTCTGACACTTGTGTCCTATGTTTTCATTGTGTCCTCCATATTGAGAATCCCTTCCACTTCTGGACGGATGAAGACCTTTTCTACATGTGGCTCTCATCTGACTGTTGTCACTATCTACTATGGGACTATGATCTCCATGTATGTGCACCCCAATGCACACCTGTCACCTGAAATAAACAAGATCATTTCTGTCTTCTACACTGTAATCACTCCATTGTTAAACCCAGTTATCTACAGCTTCAGGAACACAGACTTCAAGGAGGCCCTTAGAAAAGTCATGAGAAAGAAGTGTGGCATTTAAGGAGTAAGAGTGAAAAGAAGTATCTTGATTACATATGGAAGATCTGCATAGAGCATGCAGGCCTAAGTGTAGGCATAAAAGAACAGCAGGTTCAGAGACTGTATTGAATTCTCCCAGCCATAATGAGACAGTTTTTCAATGCCTCTTTGCCAATAACCAATCAGGAGAGAAATTGCTCCATTTGGGGGAAATTTTGTCCTAAGGCACTTTTTTCTACCTTTTGATCAAAATCTGATTGCACAATTCTAGTGCCAAGTGATTTCCACTCATCTCTTTCAGGTTCTAGCATAGCATTTCTTTCTTACTTATATAGACTATGTATAGAAAGTTGTGAGTTTTTTTTTTTTTTAATACCATTTGAAGACTGGCCTTGAAGATCTAAAATCTGGTGGGTGATATTGGGGTATATTAAATGACTGTACAAAGAATGAATGAAATTTTTTCATTCATTAAAAAATATTTGAAATTGATGTTTACTTGCATTATCTCCAGTGGTTACCAAAGAACAAATAAGAATTTTTTTAAAGTGCCAAATATTTATTTCAATAACTTAGACTTGTAAAGGTTTTTCTGTTTAATGAAATTCTAGGAAAGAAACAAATAAAAAGGAAGGAAGGAGGAGAAGAAGAAAGTAGGGAAGGAAGTAAGGAGGGAAGAAGAAATGGGGAAGTGGAAGAAGGACTGAGTCTGGAGAGAGGCAGGGGCTAGACTGTCTAGATCATTAAAAGCTCTATGGAGTTTTGGAGAAATGATTGATTATCATTGCAATGACAAATCTAGTTGCTATTCAGAGAAAAAATAAATCAAAATTGTTGGGGTCATTATAGTAGCTCACATGGAAGAGGAAGTTGGTTTGATTTTAATTTTTATGATGTAATCCATCAAAGAAACCTTATTGTAAACCAAATGAGGGTGAATAACAGAGCATGAAATAATCTTTAAGAAACTAAGAAAGAGGAAGCCCAAATTGGAAGAAGGGAAGTACCCAGTGAGTAGGAAGATGTGGTAAGTAGACAAGATAAAGCATAAGAGGTTTTCATCAAATTCTTAATACAGAGAGTACTGTTATTCCTGGAAAATGCAGAGTTGGCCATGTGGAGGGGTCACACCAGTTTGGTGCCAACAGAGGAGGGAATGGCTTATAAGGAAATGGAAATAATTGTATAAAAAATTATCCTAGAAATGTAATTTTAAAAGGTTAAGTGTCATGTTGGAGGGAAAAGTATGCTTTTGTAAATTATAAGATTTGAGCATATGAGTAAATTTAAACACTTGTGAGAAGGGTTCATTAGTGCACAAAAATCTGAGTTACTGATATGAAGCCTGAGCTTAAGCAAGGGAAAATCTGGAAATGCCAACGTTCAATAGTGAAAATGCATTTTTTTAGAGTATGAGGCAGAAGGAGAGCATTACTATAAGTCTTGGTTGTCAAGAAAAGAAGTGAACACATTGGAGGTAATTTAAACAAATGATAGAAGTCCAAAGTAAGAAATACATGCAGTTGTAATAGGATTATTTGAGCAATGGGGATGGATAGGAATTGATACTCAGATGTTTGGTACCTTAAATTAGTAATTTAAGACATAGTTTGGTTTTGCATGGCAGCAATGTCAAAAGTGTGGCTATAACCATGAGTGAGGGGACTAGAGATGTAGCTTAGTGGTAGAGTACACACTTAAGCTTGTGCAAGGCACTGGGTTTAATACTTAGCACTGGGGAAAATAAATGAGTAAGATAACCAGGTTGTGAGAGGAAAGATGGATTGGCCACATGGCTAAGGGCAAAATTTCAGTAACTAAGAAATTCGTGACTCCAGAGCCCTTCCTAAATGAGAGGGAGTGACCAGTAGCTAAGTGAATAGTCCTAATAAGGGAAGAATGGGCATGTATGGAGAAACGTAAGCCTTAAAAGAAGATGTCTTTAAAAGGGACTGGGGAAACTTATTCTAGAGAAACCATTAGAGCATGAAATATGACATGTCTACATAGTGACACTGAAATACAAGAGGAGAAAGATGTTAAGCAATTCCACGGTGCAGAGTTAGTGCTCAGTTTCTGATCAGGCAATGTCATGGGGTCAGATTCACAAAGAAGTAATCAGTAAGCAAGGAACTCAAATTCCAAAAGAGGACCCTCTTGATGGCCTCAGGACTGTCAGAACTTTCTAAGACCTCCTCTTGGCCAGGCCACCTCTCTTCTCTACAGGGTCCCTCCAGCCTTCAGTGAAACAAACTATGGGGTGTGTCAGTGTCTTCATCTTTGTTGGAGGAGGTTTAATGGGATTGAAATTTAGCACAACTTAATTCTCAATTCCTTTGACAAGATCACCAGACCCTGTGTAGCAGAGTTAAGTCAGCCAATATTGCATGTTTTAAATTTTTCATTTGTTTTTATTCTCAGTTGTTGAATAATTAAATATGTCATCTTTCTAAAGGGGTCATTTCAGAAATTGGGAAGTTTTTTTGTCATAGAAAGGAACCAGGAAACTTGAACACCTATTGCTATAATGATTCCTGAAATTGCACATCTCACCAATGAACCCAAACATAGTTGGTGGTCTAACCATTGTCTAACAAACTGAATCATGTTCACACCATCTATTATGTTTATAAAATAAAAACACATTTATTATTATGTGAGTGTCAATTTTTTTGTCTAAATGTTCTACCTTACCACCAATTTAATGATGAAAAGGGAAATTGGCATTCAATTGCCAGGCAAACATAGGAAACATTCCATTCTCATGAAAACAGTGGCAAATAGAAAAGATTAACATCCATTTCCCACTTACTCTTCTTAAATACTAAGTGACAAGTGATTTACTGCAAAGGTAGAGGACACTGACTCTGTCAGATCTTAGACAATAAACAGAATGTGAACCCAAATTCTCTAGTGGGCTTGTAATCTTTTATCATAATCACATGTTTATTGTTTTAACTAATTGGATATGAGGAATATAATCTAAAATCTATTTTCTGTCCAATAGTAAGCTTTATATTTTCATCTGTAAATCTTCCAGTGATGCCTCAAAGAATCAGTCCAAATCATATATTTTTAACACGAATCTAGTTCATTAGGAAGTCTCACTAATTACTGAAAATCATCTCCACTAATAGTCCTGTCCAATCACACACAAACACCAAAATAAAACTATAAGACCTCTCTTCACTTATGTTATTAGAATTTGATATGAAGTTCCATAACACATCCACATGCCTGTGATAAACACAGAAATAAAATTTCAAGCCAACTGGGCACAGGTGGCTCATGCCTGTAATCCTAGCTACTCAGGGGGCAGAGATCAGGATTGCAGTTTGAAGCCAGCCTGGGCAAATAGTCTGAGAGACCCTATCTCAAAAAATCCATCACAATAAAGGGCTGGTGGAGTGGTTCAAGGTGTAGGCCCTGAGTTCAAGTCAAGTACCGAATAAAAAAAGTTCAAGCTAGATCCTGACACACTTTTATGTAATCATGTGTCTTATACAAGTCCTTGTAAATTTCCCCTTCCGTCTGTCATTTCAGAATGAACACTGCTGCTCAATCTCTGGTCTCAGCCTGTGATTGAACTCTGAACAGTAAGAAAATGAGCAGATAAAGACTAATGACCAGGCAGGGATATCGTGGAGTATCACTGCTGGACTCATATCAGCCCGAGCTATTCCTCTTAGAGGACTCCTTGTGTTAAGCATCTACCACATTGTCAGTGGGGTTTGGCTAGCTAGCTTGTTAGTTCATTTAGGGCCTGGTGTCAAAAGTAGTTTCTACTCATTACATAACATGGTAGTAAAAAAATCCATCATGTGCAGCCAGGTAGTTATTGATTCAAATTTCCATTTAATCAGCCACCATTAAGAAGCCTACATTTTAAAAGGAGGAAAAGTAATGCACAGCATATGGCATATTCCATGTAAAATTCCTGAAGGTGTGACCAGCATGTATTCACTTATCAATAGTTAGTGAACAGCTGTTCACTAACTAACAGAGTAGAAGATTTGTGGCCTACCTAGGTTCCCGCCTCTGGCCAAAACACCCATCTGTCAGCATCTAGAAATAGCAACTGTGGTGGCTAGCAGTTATGTTCCTCTCTATGATTGGAACTTAGTTACAGGGGTTGCTATATCTTAATTTATGACATACCCGGGAGGCAGCCCACAGGCACTTACTGGATACAGAAATGTCCTTTTGTCTTGATTTGGCACAAATCAGGTTTTCTCATTTGCAGCTCACTCTTGGAATGTGTGAGCCCTCAGCTATGACTGTATTAGGGAACACTTTCACCCTAGACCCATGCCCATCTCCTCTAAGCTACAGGTACACTTCCTAACAGGGATCCCAGCAGTCCATTTGTTCCCTCCTCTCTGTCTCTGTATCTGTCCCCTCTGGGAATCACTGCTCAAACAGAATGTGGTGGTACATGCACTAATTTCTGAAAGAATGAGGAGTTGAAGAACAGAGGTTGAAACATATGGGACCTTTCCAATGTGAGTATTGTTTTGATATTGTAACACACTGTGCATGCAATTCTGCTTACATATCTAGAGTCACAAACATGCATATGTTTGTGATGACAGGAGTTGCACTTTGCTCTAAGGAGACTGGTATATCATGTGTTGCCATGAGAGGATTTGCAAATGGATAGAGCAGGACCCCTCAAGAAAGTCAGTATTAGGCATAGTAAAGTCATAGGAAATTTAATTCAAAGCAAAATATGAAAAAATGGGTGGAAAAGTTTTTTCATATTCTACAAAGCAATAATACATTAGGAAATTATAAAAAAAGGTATTATTTACTTTCTAATATGACTTGTAGATCCAGCAGGGCAGAGCTCTGAGATGCAGCTCTGTACCACCCAACATCTAAGATCTCATTACCTACCCTCTGCCTACTGCAGCCCTCAGGGTGGCCAAGGCCTCCTGACTGTGATTTCCATATCTGAATCACCTGTTTTCCCTACTTAATAACATGGTTTTGACATGGTTTTATTGTGGTAAAAAATACATACTACCTAAAATTTACCACCCTTATCATTTTTAAGAGTACAGTTCAATGGAATGAAATGTATCTACAATGTTGTGCAGCAATCATTACCATCCATGTCCATAATTCTTCATCATGCAGAAGTGGAACTCCTTATCACGAAACAGCAGCTCTGTTTTCTTTTTCCTTGACCTCTGGTAACCAACATTGTGTTTTTCATCTTCTTGGTTGTGTCTACACATGTAAGTGAAATCAGGTATTATTTGCCGTTTTCTTAACAAAATATTTGTCCTTTAACAAAGTATTTGTCCTTATTTAACAAAGATATAAGGTTCTTGAGCATCATCTATGTTGCAACAGGGTCAAATGTGCTTTACTCTTTAAACTGAATAATGTCCCCTTGTTTCTATACTCTCCATTTTGTCACCCACTTTTCTGTTTGTAGACATGGGCAACTTTCATGTTGGCTCTTGGATCCAGCACCAGTAGTGTGCCAGTGCTGGCTGGCTGCTATTGGCTTGAAAGTAATTTTGCAAGAAATTTGTCACTCCTGTCCTTACATTGTTGGAAGCTTGAAATTTACCATGGTGGAAAGCGTCCTGTGTTTTTTGTTTTCTTGTGTGTGTGTGTGTGTGTGTGTGTGTGTGTGCGCGTGTGTGTGTGTGTCTGTGTGTATTTCAAGGGGACTTTGGAAACATTGTCAGCAAACAACACCCTACTTCCTCACCACAATGAACTAGACACGAGACACTGAAGTGATCACAGTAATAGTCTGCAAAATTTCTCCAGTAAATATTCCTGTTTGGTTCACTCAGCTTCCACAAGAGCCCATTTGTTGCTAGCCTCTTCAGAAGTTATGAGTACTCTCACCATTTTCAACTGGAGAGAGTCATTTGAATTTTTCCAAGCCTGCAATGTTCTCTACGTTATGCAGTTGGCCACCATTTGTTGAGACTCTGCAGGGACATCTGTATACTGATTCTTTCTCTGTTAAATGTGATCCAAACATTTAATCCAATTTTTTATTTATAATGATTTCCTGTAAGAATCTTTTAACTTTTTTACATACCCAATCTTTCAGATTTTGTCTTATGTTTCTGGACACTTTCCTAGTAAGGAATCATTTTTAACACATAATTTTATTTTCTTATGTTCACCACCTTGCTATGTTGATAACAGACTTGAAATAGACTTAAAATAGAAATGATTTTTTCATTTGTTGGAGATTTTCCAAAAGCAGAGGCAGAGACTAAGATGAGATCTGAAGTATCTAGACATCATCACAGTTTTGAGACTTAATACAGCAGTTCAGTTATCTGGATGGCATGAATATAGGCATCTAGACCAATGGAACAAAATAGTGAGTCCAGAAATAGACCCAACCATTGAAGGCCAATTAAATCTTGACAGAGATGTCAAGGTAATTCAATAGGGGAAAATATAGCTTTTTCAGCAAATGTTGTAGGTAAATTAGTTAGCAGTGCTTTCTCATCTTATTATTTTAAAATTTGTTTTGATTGAAACATAGTAGTTGTATATACTAAGGTGCACAATGTGATGTTTTCATTCATGTGGACATTATGTCATGATCAAATATAATTAGCACATCCATAACCTTAAAATTTTACCATTTCTTTATGGGGAGTGCTTTCAAAATCCTTTCTTTGAGCTATTTTGGGAAGTGTAATGCATTATTATTAACTATATTAACCTTACTGTGCCATAGAATATCAAACCTTGTTCACTCTCCCATCTAACTGTAATGTTTTCCACATTCACCAACCTCTCTCCCACTCTCCCTCTTACTCCACCCAGTCTCTGGTAACCACCAATCAACTCTAAAATTCTACCAGGCCAACTTTTTTAGATTTCACATATAAATGAGGTAATTCAACATTTTTCTTCCTATGCCAGACTTAGTTCACCTAATGCAATGTCCTCCACATCTATTCATGGCATTGCAAATAACAGGGATTCACCCTTTTCTATAAATAAGGCATACTTCATTGAATACATGTTCCTCATTTTCTTTGGATATCCATATTTAAAAAAAAAAGAACCTGGGCCCTTATTTCACAGTCACTTTCACTATTTAATTCAAAATAAATTATTGTCTAAATATAAAATTTAAGATACAAAGTTTCATATTTGTTTTATAATTTTATATTTCATATATTGGTATATATTAAATGTATTTAATTACATTTGTCTTATAGTATAAAGGGATAAAGTTCTTTAATTATTTTATAGTTTTCCATTGAGATCTCTTATGCAACCACTTAGGCATTTTTTGTTGTTTTTGGTGGGACTGGATTTGAACTCAGAGCTTTGCATTTGCACTCTGCCACTTGAGCCACAACTCCAACCCATTTGCTATGGTTATTTTGGAAATGGGGTCTCACAAACTATTTGCCCAGGCTGGCTTTGAATCACAACCCTCCTCATCTCAGTCTCCTAGGTATCTAGGATTACAGGCATAAGATACTGGGGCCTGGCTCACTTAGGCATATTAAACACCAACTGCAAAATATAAACATAATAACTTAGAAAAAGTAAGATCTTTGTTCTTGAAATGATGCTTCTATGAACACGAAGACAGGACACAATCTGGAATGAAATATTTATGAAACACATCAAATATATAGATTATGTCCTTGTAGAACAAAGGAATGGAACAAAGAACCCAGAAATGAACCCTTGTAGCTATGACAATGTAAATCTCAACAGAGGTGTCAAAAACATAGATTGGGAAAAGGACAGTCTTTTTAACAACTGGAATTTACATGTATGAATTGAAACCAGACCACTGTATCTCACCCTACATGAAAACCAATCTGAAATGGACCAAAGATCTCAGTGTAATACCTAAAACTTTGAAACTACTAGAGAAAAACACAGGGAAACACTTCAAGATATAAGCATAAGTAATAATTTTCTGAATTTAACCCCAATAGCTTAGGAAATAATAGCAAGAATTTACAAATGGGATTGCATCAAATCAAATATTCTGTACAGCAGAGGAAACAAACAGTCACCAGAATGAAGAGACAACCAATACAATGGGAGAAAATCTTTGCCAGCTATCCATGTGTTAGGGGATCAATACTCAGAAGAACTCAAAAAAAAAAAAAACCACCAAAAAAAAAATCTAATCAATAAATGGGCAACTGAACTGAACAGTTCTCAAATGAGAAAGCACAAATGACCAATGAATACATGAAAAATATCCAACATCTTTAGCCCTCTGAAATAAGTAAATCAAAACTACATTGATTTGGGCATGATGACTCATGTTACTTGGGAGGCAGAGATAGGATGACTTCAATTAGAGACCAGTCCAGGCAAAGTTACTGCTAGTCCCTATTTGAAAAATAAACTAAGAAGAAAAAGGACTAAGGATCATGTCTCAAATGGTACAGAACTTGCCTAGCATGAGGCTCTGAGTTCAATCTCCAGCATAACATAAAAAGAAAAGAAACAACAAAAATTCCTGGTGAGGATGAGGAGAAAAAGCAACCCATATGCACTGTTGGTATGAATGTACATTAGTCCAACCATTATAAAAATTAGTATGGAGGCTCCTTAAAAGAACTAAAAGTAAAACTACCATAGGAGCCTGCAATACTAATGTATATATATATATAACCAAAGTCAACATACACTAGAGATACGTGCCTACAGTACTATTCACAATAGCTAAGTTTTGGAATCAGCCTAGGTGCCCATCAATAGATGAATGGATAAAAGAAAATGTGTTATATAATATATATATACACAATGGAGTATTACTCATTCATGAAGAAGAATGAGATTATGTTGTTTAGAGGAAAATGGAAGGAACTGGAAATAATCATGTTAAGAAAAATAAGCCTTTCAAGACATAAAAGACATACGAAAGACAAAGATTGCATGTTTTCTCTGATATACAGAATTTAGATTTTTGAGAAAAAGATTAAAAGTATAAGGGGGACTATTTGGAAAGAGGAAGGGGAAAAGCAGGAGAGAGGAGAGAGAGTTAAAAGATGGCAGTGGGGATGATATGACCAAAGTATGTTATAAGGGTATGAAAATATCAAAATGAAACTCATTTTGTACATCTAATATGCACTAAGAAAAATAATAGACAGCAGCAGGAAAAAAATGTAAAACATACTCCAATGAGTAGATTAATGGATTAAAGAAGCATGCGATTATGTTGTCTCATAAAGAATGAGATTAGTGGATTACATGCTCCAAAAATATGTTATCTACAAAAAAATTACTAAATAAAAGGACATATGTGGGTAGGTAGTGAAAATATGTAAAATACATATTACAGAAACATTAAAAAATTAGTGAAATAAAATAAAGCCTGGACTAATGAAGGAGTTCATTTAAGAATAAAAATGAACTATAAGAAAACCAAACAGTTCCCCTGGTCTTGGGGAGAATGTATTAGAAGTCTATTGTTGCATAACAATCTACTATAAACTCAGCATATTAAAACAGGACAAACTTATTGCCTCACAGCTTATATGTGCCAAGGTATGGACTCACCAACTAGTATGTGAGGCATATTGAGTGCCTCACAAACACTGCAGTGGAGCTGCTGGCTGCACTGGTTCCCATCCAGAGATCAGCATTCTCTTCCAGGCAAACTCGTTTTTGCCAGAACTCAGTTCCTTGAAGTGTTTAGCATGTGATCCCTGTTCTCTTGTTAGTTGCTGGCCAAGGTCTATCACCTCCTACAAGTTGCTATTCATTGTTGGTAGTTCACTACATAGATCCTTGCTATCTTCCAGGACAAAACCAAAAGAGATTATTTCCAGAATACATAAAGAATGCTTACTTTTCAATTAGACAAATGACACAATTATTTTTAAATGGCCAAAAGATTTCAGCAAGTACACTCTTAAACAAGAAAGAGGATGACAAATACAGCTATTGATAAATGGACTGCACCACTAATTTTTGAGGAAATAGAAATTAAAAGCACAAGAACATACCACCACATACCTAAGGACAATAGCTAAAATTAAAAGAAAAAGCCAGAGTTTTCAAGATGGCGACTAGAGGGAGGAAGCAGATAATGTGTGTTCCTTAAAGTAAAAATTTTCTTGAGATGCTGGAGACACACTGGACAGGAAAAACCACCAAGAGGCAAAACTTCAATACCTCCACACCCCAAGCCCACACATAGCTTCCCCACATCATGGTATATAGAGAAACCAGGAGGGCTCCTGCACCACCAGGCCCCAGCTCCTAACCTGCTTGGCAGACCCATAGGTGAGCAATAAAGGCACATGGTTCTCCCATAGCCACCCTGGAGAAAAATCAGCATAGCCCCCTGGACAGACTGACCCTCACCCTGCAAAAAACCCCCAAAAGACAAAAAAAGCCAAAGTTGGATAATAAACAAGCAACTGAAAAAAAGGACACGTGGCAAAGAGGGTGGGGTGCCATGGGCTCCCGAGTAAGGGGGAGTGATGCTTCCCTGTGTGGCACGCTCTGCCCGAGACTGGGGGAGGGGCACTTCCCCACATGAACTCTAAATAAACAAACCTGCAGAAGAAGGCAGGGGTGGATGTTCCCACAGAGAGCTTCGAGAGGGGACAGCTTCCAACAGAGGCTGATGAGTGGCATGTTCCCCCGGAGAGAGGGGAAGGGGCACTTCCTCACATGAACTCTAAATAAACAAGCCAGCTGGAGAAGGCAGGTGTGGCATAACCCCCTGCAGTGTGCTTGGAGAGGAGAGGACTTCCAACAGTGACTGATGTGAGACACACACCCCCAGAGAGTGGGGGAGGAGCACTTCCCCACGTGAACTGTAAATAAACAAGGACTGAAATTGCAACAGGCTGGTAGGGCCATATACTGGAGAAAAGAAAAGGGGCAGGCATCCAGAAGAACCTTAAATAAACAAAGCCAGCTGGATGAGGTGAGTGTGATGACTCATCCTTGAGAACTGTAATAAATAAAGCCTGCAGCAGCAGCCGGCTGACAGTAGGTGCCAGGTGAGCTGCACCCTCAAACAGAGCAGATAAAGGTTCACCAAGCTGTCTCCAGATCCAATAACATGGCGAGATAACCACAGGGCTCCTGATTAAATACCAACACCAACACTGGATGCTGAAGGAACAACACCACAAATACTAAGACAGAAATGGCATGGTTTCTGGACCTGAAACTTTTATTCTTTTATAGTCTTAGTACCTTTTCTAGTTTTTCTCCTTTGATATAACTACGACAGAACTACTATTCAAACACCAACTGGATGCTGAACAAGTAACACCAGAAACAGAACTATTAAGGCTGAAATTGCATTTGAACCCATTTTTTCCCTCTTTCTCTGTTTCTCTAATGCCTGTTTAGCTCACTGCTGATTAGTACACTATCTCTCCCTATTTATTTCTTTGGCTCTGCATTTTTTTTCCTTCTCCTTTCTTTTTTCCTTACCTTCTTTGCTTTCTCTCTCTTCATACGCTTCAACTGTAGATTCCATCATTTTTACTATTACTAGCTAGACAATACTAAATTGCACACAGTACAAGGACAGTAACAGCAGACAGTGGAATGATGGGAAGAAGGAAAAAAGATGGAAACCATTTTCTCTCCAATAATAAATTCTTACAGGAACTAGAGGGAAATGAAAAAAACAGAAGCCCAGATCCAAACTCCAATAAAACAAAGATAAATTATGACAAAAAAAAATCCAACAAAGCCAACCAGAACACTCTGAAGGAAGAAATCCTGCAAGTAATCAATGAGAACTTTATAGAGATGATACTGGATATGGTCATCCAAAATGTAAAGGAGACACTCAAGAAATACCAAGACAACAAAAATACAGAATTTGAGAAAGCACAAGAACAAATAAAAGAAACTATAGAAGCACTGTATAAACACCAAAGTGAAACAAAGAACACCATAAATAGAGAGATAAATGAACTCAGGCTGAAAATAGACAATATTAAAGAGGAAGTAACCCAGGATATGGAAAACCTCAGAAAAAAGAACAAAACATAAATGCAAAACAAAATGTAAGGCCAAGCCAGCAGACTAGAACAAGAAGAAGACAGAATCTCAGATGTCGAAGATGAAATGGTAATTAAAGGAAAAACTGAAGAACTACTAGTTAGACAACTCAAAACTAGTGAAAGGAACCTTTGAGAATTCAATGACTCCATCAAAAGACCAGACCTGAGAATCATGGGTGGAGAAGAGGTGCAGAAAAAAGGAATTCATAATATATTTAACAAAATAATAACAGAAAATTTCCCAAATCTAGAGAAAATTATGCCCATTCAGGTGCAGGAAGCCTCCAGGACACCAAACAGACTTGACCAAAATAGAACTACCCCATGACATATTATCATTAAAACAACAAGCACAGAGACTAAAGAAAGAATATTGAAGGCTGTAAGAGAGAAAAACCAAGTAACTTACAAAGGTAAACCCATCAAAATCACAGCAGATTTGTCAACAGAATCATTAAAAGCAAGAAGAGCATGGTGTGAGGTCTTCCGGCCATGGAATGAAAATAATTTCAACCCTAAGATACTATACCCAGCAAAACTATCATTGAAAATAGATGGAGCAATAAAAGTCTTCCATGATAAGCAGAAACTAAAACAATATATACCACAAAGCCATCTCTACAAAAGATTATTCAAGGGATTCTATTCACAGAAAGTGAAAGCCAACATAACCATTAAACAACAGGCAGTACCAAACCACAGGAGAAGAAAAGGCAAGTGAGTAAAGAGTAACATTGATTTACTTATGCAAGTCAAACCCTTAAACAGCTGAGACAACTAAATGACAGAAATCACCACATACCTATCAATACTAACACTCAATGTTAACAGACTTAATTCCCACATCAAAAGACACTGTTTAACAAACTGAATAAAAAGGAAGATCCAACAATTTTTTGCTTACAGGACACCCATCTCTTTGATAGAAATAAGCATAGGCTTAGGGTGAAAGGCTGGAAGAAGATTTTCCAAACCACTGGTCCCCCAAAACAGGCAGGAGTAACAATACTTACTTACCTTGGACAAAGCAGACTTCAAACCTACACTGATAAAATGAGACAAAGAAGGACATTCCAATAAAAGAGGAAGTACACCAAAAGAAAATAACAATTATCAACCTATAGGCACTCAATGTCAACACACCCAGTTTCATCAAACATACACTTTAAGGACCTAAAAACATATATAAATTCCAACAAAGTGGTAGTGGGAGACTTTAATACCCCCTATCACCAAGATAGGTCATCCAAACAAAAAAATCAATAAAGAAATCCTAGATCTAAATCATACCATAGAGCAAATGGACCTAGTTGATGTCTACAGAACATTTCATCCAACTTCCACACAATACACATTTTTCTCAGCAGCCCATGGAACCTTCTCCAAAACTGATCATATCCTAGGGCACAAAGCAAGCCTCAGCAAATATAAGAAAATGGAAATAATACCATGCATTCTATCTGATCACAGTGCATTAGTACTAGAACTCAGCAACAAAAATATAACAAAAAACATGCAAACAGCTGGAAACTTAACAACACATTGCTCAATGATCAAGAGGTCAATGCTGAAATAAAAGAGGAAATTAAAAGGTTCCTGGAAGTTAATGAAAATGAACATACAACCTACCAGAACTTATTGGACATATCAAAGGCAGTCCTGAGAGGAAATTTTACAGCCGTGAGTGCATATATTAAAAAGACAGAAAGATCTCAAATCAATGACCTAATGTTACATCTCAAACTCCTAGAAAAACAAGAACAAGTAAATCCCAGAACAAACAGAAGGAGAGAAATAATAAAAATAAGAGCTGAAATCAATGAAACAGAAACAAAAAAAAAAGCCATACAAAGAATTAATTAAACAAAAAGTTGGTTCTTTGAAAAAATAAACAAGATTGACAGACCCCTGGCAAATCTGACTAAAATGAGGAGAGGAAAAACTCAAATCAGTAAAATTAGGAATGCAAAAGGGGAGATCACAACAAGCACCATGGAAGTCCAGGAAATCATCAGAGACTACTTCAAGAACCTATATTCTAATACATATGAAAATCTTGAAGAAATGGACAGATTTCTAGATAGTTATAATCATCCAAAACTGAACCAAGAGGACATTAATCACCTAAATAGAGCTATAACACAAAATGAAATTGAAGCAGCAATAGTCTCCCAAAAAACAAAATTCAAGGACCTGATGGATTCTCTGCTGAATTCTATCAGACATTTAAAGAAGAACTAATACCAACCCTCCTTAAACTGTTCCACCAAATAGAAAGACAAGGAAAACAGCCTAATGCATTTTATGAAGCCGGTATTACAGTCATCCCAAAACAAGGCAATGACCCCTCCAAAAAGTAGAACTATAGGCCAATATCCTTAATGAACACTGATGAAAAATACTCAATAAAATAATGGCAAGCTGAATCCAACAGCACATCAAAAAGATCATTCACCATGACCAAGTTGGCTTCATCCTAGGAATGCAGGGGTGGTTCAACATATGCAAATCAATAAACGTAATACGGCACATTAACAGAAGGAAAGTAAAAAACCACTTGATCATCTCAATAGATGCAGAAAAAGCCTTTGATAAGATCCAACACCATTTCATGATAAAAGTGCTAAGAAAACTGGGAATAGAAGGAATGTACCTCAACATTAATCATTAGCTTTTCTATACACTAATAATGAACAAAATGAGAAAAAATATTTGAAAACAATTCTATTTACAATAGCTTCAAAAAAATCAAATAACTAGGAATAAACTTAAAAAAAGATGTGAATGACCTTTTCAAGGGAAACTATACACTCCTGAAGAAAGAGATTGAGGAAGACTATAGAAGGTGGACAGATCTCCCATGTTCATGGATTGGCAGAATTAATACAGTAAAAATGGGTATAGTACAAAAAGTAATCTATATGTTTAATGCAATTCCCATCAAAATCCCAATGACATTCATCAAAGAGATTGAAAAATCTACCATAAAATTCATTTGGAAACACAAGAGACCAAAAATAGCCAAGGCAATACTCAGCAAAAAGAACAATTTGAGAACAATCAATTTAGAAAGTAACACATATGTATGTGGAAGCAAAACTAGGACTCTCTCTATATAGCTATCCTTACCTCAAGTAGCAGAAACCCTTGGTCCTCCTTATTAATGTTTATACTCTCTCTTCAACAAAATTAGAGACAAGGGGAAAACAGTATCTGCTTGGAAGTAAGGGGGTGGGGCAAAAGGGAGGGGGTGGGGTGAAAGGGAGGGGGTGGGGGGAAGGGTGAGTCATAATGATCCAAACATTGTATACACATATGAATAAAGGAAATAAAAAAGAAAAGAAAAAGCCAATATTACCTTTTGAAAAAGTTTCAGAGAAACTTGGAAACTCATGAGCTGGTGGGAAGGTGAAATCGTGAAAATGCATTGATTGTGTAGCTTCTAGAGTTTTACTCAAAAGAGGTTCATCCCAATTTCATACAAATATCTGTATATAAATGTTTATAGCCTCTTTACTTATACTAGCTACTCTCTAGGGGCATGTAGAGAGGGGAAGAATTGTTTATTAACTGGTGAAAGCACAAATTGCAGTATATCCATGAAACTCAGGAATGAAATAGTAGAACACTTACTACTTAGCACTATAAAGTACTACATCATGGGTACATACATTAGTTTAAGTGAAAGGAAATAATTCCCTAATGTCATACAATGTATGATTCTGTTACACAATGTACCAGAAAAGACAAAAGTAGAGAATTAGATGTCAATGTAGGGGCTGAGAATAAGGAGCAATTGTTGTGATGTTGAAAATGTTTGACTTGGTAGAGATATTCAATCTGTTGTGGCATTGAAAATATTAGTGGAAAAATGTGTAAAACTGTATAACCAAAAATAATGCATTTTTTCTCGATGCAAATGTCAAAAGATCTGAAAAAAAGCAAAGTTTAGGTTAAAGCAGAAAGGATTTATTTAGGAACTTTTCAGGACTCAACAACTGGAGACACCTGGTTTAGTAGCATCTGGGTTATATCTCAAAGGAGGGGGAGAAAGGCACAAGTTAAAAAGGTAAAAGCCTTTACCATGCAATTCACTTTGCTCACATTATTATTGGTGGAGGCAAATGATCAGTGGGAGCAAAAGCTCCTGGTTATCATCCTGCAGCAGAAGGAAACTAGCAAGAGCAAGGGGGAAGGAGAGGTTCAGGATAATGTAGCTCCTGTGGTTTAGCCCAGTCCAAAAATATTCAACTGGGGTATGTATCAGTTCCAGGCTCTAGACTCTACTCTGCTTCTGAACTGAAGTGTAATCACTTTGTGATCTCAGTCCACAGAAAAATTCCCTACAAAGCATGAGGACCTGAATTCAAACCTCAGTGTACCACCAAAGAAAAATAAAAGAAAAAAGAAATACACTGAAACACATAATAAAAAACCGGATGATTCAAGTATCAAAAAAAATAATAATGTCAATAGATTAAAATATATTCATTATCTATGAATTAATAATGGTACTAAAATGTGAGGAAAAAAGAGACCAATTACTGGATCTTCCTTTGACATTAGCTCAATAGTCTGAAAATTAATAATTAAAGAAAAAACTGAATAGAAGGAATTATAAGATTAATTTTCAAATATGTGGAAATTGGGTTACAAAGTTATTGAGTAGCACTCAGTTTTTATGTGCATTCTGATTTTGAAAATAGCAATATCATCTGTTATTTGATACTGAAACTTAGAGTAGGTGGAGGTAGAACATTGTATATTACCAAGAGCTCAGCAGAAGTAGGACAGAGGGCAGAGAGTGTACCATCACCTGAGAGTAATCTCAGAGCTTTGGAAGGACTTCAAAGAATCAGCAGGCAATGGAATATTTGCCTGTATCTTGCCTGTGGTGTGTGTGTGTTTAACAGCTTTATTGATTGATATACAAAACTGCACATATTTATTGCACACAATTTGATGAAGACATATACATATACCCATAGAACCATTGACCAAAACAAGATGGTCACACACAAAGTCGTGTGCTCCAAAGTTTCCTTGTGCTCTTTTAAAAAACTATTATTTTTGTGGTAAGAACACTTAACATGAGATCCATTCTCTCAGGAAATCTTTTAGTTCATAAAACATAATACATATGTTTTATAGAAGATCTCTAGAATTTACTAACATCTTTAAATGGAACTTTATACTACTGAAGAAATCTCTTCTCACTTCAGCCCCTTTAACTTCCACTCTATTTGACTATTTTATATACCATTTTATAAATTATATTTTTGAGACAACAAACTCTAATCCAAACAACTCTATCCAACAACTCTACCCAAAGAGTTACAAGCATTTCCTGAATTCAGTCATTCAGAATTCCAATCAATTTCTCATACACCTCCAAGCAATTAGAAATTTCTGGATTAAAGATTTAGGATATAAATCAATGGTAGAACATTTTCTTAGCATGCATGAGATCCTGGACTATAGGTGCAGTCCCACAAAAAAGAAATATCTGAATTAAAATCCTTTAAATTCCTCATTTCTTAATAGTTTCTCAGTTTTGTTTAACTTTAAGTGAAAAAGTTTCTGATATTTGTAAATATTCATGTCATTCTGGATAATTCTGGACAATTGAGGGATGATTGTATAAGAATACATCACCAGAGCCAGGTGGTGGTCTCACAGCACAGGAGAGGCAGAGGCAGGAGGATCACCAGTTTGAGGCCAGCCTGTGCTACACAGATAGACCCTATCTCTGGGGGTCACTACTCAGAAAGAGAGGAGGGCAAAGGAACTCCTAATTGAAATTGGAAAGGGAGCATTTGTACCTAGTGATGTCCTCAGAAGCACAATGAGGATGCAGAGTTTTTAATAAGAGTTAGGAAGGGAAGTGGTGACCTGGAATCTTTATAGGTACAGGTTTATTTTATCTATATTTATTTAAGTTATGGGCAGTTTCATGGAATATGCAAAAACAGCCAGGGCTCTAAACAACTAAAAATCTGCTTATTTCATGTATATTTAAAACAGTTGTGTGTGTAAGAATTTGAATTTGGCACTGAAGGGCTTTGAGCTAATAGGTCCCAGACTGAAGTAATGAAGCAAGCAAAATGGGTGGAATACAGAGAGGCCATCTTTGGCTCATTTATGTAATACTTCCGTGTTGATGTTTCTCTAACCTCTTATTTCAAGGTCTGTTTAGATTGCTACATTTTCCAGCTATGGAAATCTGACAATTTTGTATTTATTTATTTATTTGCAGTACTGGGCCTTGAACTCAGGAGCTACTCCAGCCATTTTTAATGATGGATGTTTTCAAGATGGGGTCTTGCAACCTATTTGCCCCAGATGAATTTGAACCGCAATCCTCCTGATCTCTGCCTCTTGAGTAGCTAGGATTATAGGCAAGAACCACCAGTGCCCAGCTGACATTTTTTGGCTATTTTCCATGTAATTTTTCCTAGGAAGAAAAACTATTAGAATGACTCAATATTCTGATTATTTTCCAATCTAAGACAAAATTGACTTTATAACTTTAAGGAAACTTTAAAAAGCATTTTCGAGGACTGGTTGGGTGGCTCAAATGGTATAGTGCCTGCTTAGCAAGTGTGAGGCTCTGAGTTCAAACTTTGGTAAAAAAAAAGCTAGAAGTAGGGAAAGTTTTGGACTCATATGTAGGTTACCCACAGAGGGCCCTGATCACCCTCACCTGGCCAGGAATTGCCCATGCCCCTCCACAATCATTGATTTTTTGGTGGAATTCACCTGGCTTCTTCCTTTCCATAGATTCCTAAATTTTAAAAGCACCTGAAAAAGAAAAGCAGGCTGTCTCTGCCAGCAGACTCTACCTGCACCCTACCCTGCTCCCCTTTGTATTTCCCTTTCCTTAACATTTAAAAAACTCCCTTTACAGCCACATTTCTGCTTGGATTCTTCCATGCCAGAGCGGAAGAATCAAGATCTTCTGGAAACACAGTTTGCCATTAATATTTCCACAAACCTCTAACTAGAGATGACAAAGTTGAGAGTGAGGAACACATCAGCACAGAGCACTGAGGGAGAATCCTAGAAATCTCACAACCAACAGCAATGGATTTTATTTGGAAAAGTAGAGTTTAACAGTGAAGTAATATCACGAAGGAAGTGGGGCTACCACTGTACACAAGAAAGAGAATGACAGCAGTGCACCCCTCCCCCAGTCTGCAAATCTGGAAGTCACCATCTTCCCACTTTGGGGTCATCATAACCTTAAGGTGCAGAGAGTGTCAGATGGCCATACAGCAATCATAGGACATCACCAACTTGTCATTTGCAAAATCTTTAACTAAAGCCTCTGTGCACCTAAGAAATGCAATGGGATTATTTTATGGTAAGGGAAAAAAATAGGCAAGTAAATGGTTTAGTTGCCAACTTTAAGATTGCCTGTGTGCTGTAAAAATGCTTTATGAATAAAGATCTGTATGTTCTGAAGTGCATATCATCTATGCCACCCCTCTTGCTCCATGCAGTGTGACAAATGCTTCATAATTTAACATTGGTTTATTTCACATAATATTAAGGGCTGTCACTGTATCAAAATTATATCTCACTATTGTCTTAATGCAGAGGTGAGATGTTTGATTTTATGTATTTTATAATTTACTTTCATTTGTGAAAAATGCTATATTTGTTTAGCTACCTCTAAATGAAAAATTCTCAACTGCACAACTTTAGTCTATTTTCTAGTGATCTCTGCTGTCATTTCCTTTCTGGTTTCACAGAACAAAACATTCTTGTACTATAATCTCTTTTAGAACCTTTGGGAGACAACCTAATTTTGACTAAAATTTTCACTTAATCCTATAAATATCTGATTAATTCACTCTCACTTTTAGATTTAAAATTTAATCTCACATCAAAACTGAATTTGGACTGGCTGTTGATAACATGTGACTATAGAAAAGTTAAACAATTTTGAAAGCAAATCTGTTACTGGAATCATGCAAATAAGTACATGGCCTGGAAAGTATGATTACGGGAAGATGTGGAGTGAAGCCAGTTCCTTTAAGGATTATTAATAAGAAACTTTTGTAAAAGTTATGACTACAGTCTTCCCAGAACTCTTAATGAGATCATGGTGGGGTAAGAGGCTTCTTAATTTTTGGCTCAGCATTCTCACATATGTCAGCAGAGACTTTTTGAGAGCTTTAAACTCAAGATTAGACCTTTAACACAATCATTTTGAGTAGTTGAGATAAGCTGATTGATCAAGTAAATTAAGAGCCCACTAATATTTGCCTCTCTATCTTACAAAGGGGATGGACTATAATGGTGTATGAATGTGTGATGAAACACAAGACATTAATAATTAGTTCTTTGGTGCAAGTTCTACTCAAGTAAAACTTCAATACATCATTGAATACAAGCAGGCAACATAAATTTTGATCTCATTCATCTCCAGTCCAAAATTAGCAGTGATATTTTTAGTTACAAAAACTAGTAATTTCACTAACTCAAAAAATTATTGTATATCATCTTTTCTTCTTATCTTTACCAGTAACTTATGCTTTTTAAAGTTTTTAAACATTATTTTTGAATTATCATACATTAATAATACCAGGTGATTTGATCTCTTTCCTCTTAAATGTTTACTAATTGAATTTGTTTACATCATTAAAAATTACAAAATACAAATAAAATTTGGTCTAATAGCAACAACATCACTCCAACTTGAACTTCCTCTAAAAGACATGTGTTTCAAATCATCAGTGACTTTTAAATCTCTACCAAGGAGGGTTATAAAGTTTTGGGAAGTTGCTAGCTGAGATATGGGACACTGAGGCTGTTTAGCAGGAAGCAACATTTTACTGTGCCAGCACAGACTCAGCAAACTCGTGTCCAAAGGCTGAGCCCCAAGAACAAAGGGGTCTCACCTTATATATCCTTGCAAGCAGGTTATAGAAGCAAAAAACAAAGTCTAATCTACATATAGATATATTTAATTTTAGAGGCTACTTTACCCTAGTGCTATGTGACCTTTTCCCCTCTCCAGTGCTACCTGACTTCCTCATGTTTAGAGTCCTCAGGTTTTATCTCTCTGCTATGCCAACCCTATCTCCCTGCTACTTTATCAGGACTCAGGCCTAGTGTTTTCTTCTGCTCCTCCTCCCTGCGACATTATTCCCCCCTTTGATGCTCAGACCCACCTAATGTCAAAGAGCATCATCTTGATCTAGGGGTTTGTATTTTCATAACATCGTTACATGTGTGGCCATTTTCCTTTTTATAATGACCTTTATAACAGTTTTGATAGACCACAGCACCAGGGGAAACAGGCAGGGCAATATTAAGCATGTTTTTAGGATTAGGGCCATTGTTCCTATCAGGGTTTTGAATCCACCTAAGGCAGAAAACCATCCTTCAAACAGGTCATTGGGATCCCATCCTCTCCAAGTCTGGACAGGGACATTGGCAACCTTTCTCATTTTGTTTGTGATGCCTTTTATGACCTTTTTAAAAAAATCACTAATCTATTAGCAGCAGTTGTATAGGTTAAGTTTTTCACAAACTCCTTCCTCAGAAGTAAACAAATTAGTCTAAAGCCAAGGGTTCTGATAGATGGCATTGTGCATTTTAATGCTTTGCCTTGCCAGCAAATTTAGGGCCCTTGCAGTTTTGTTAGTTATAACTTTAACAGCAGCTTGCAACCTTATGATGCAGTTGAGCATATATATAGGGTGTAATAGCCCCAGGTCCCATCTTCTGCCCAGGTGGTAGGACCATAGTACTGGATGATTTACTCAGGAAGCCATTTGTCATCTTTTTAATTGTCAATTTGTAAGGCACCCCGTTTTTGTCTACTTAATCTTTTTTCATATATGGGGACTCCCTGTTTTTCTGAGGGGATACAAGAAGAAGGATGGTGTGATTGAGCCTAGCACAAAAGACCAGACCAGCTTCTGGGTAGCATTTTATAAGCTTGCTTCCCACAGATCCAATACAGCTCCCTGGGTGCCTGCCAATCTATGTTTGTAGTAAGATCATCCCATGCTTTCTGGAGATTAGAAAAGTTGGCAGTGGGTGGGGCTGGGGTTCTGTATGGTTTTATCTCCCCACCATTGGATCTCTTGGGTGGTGTCATTATAAAACATCTGTCCTAAACAAGTTAAATCCCCCACCAAGGTGGAGAATTGTCCTTTTGGGAAGGAGATACTGTAAATTCGATAATGGAAATTTTTAGTATGCAGACACCTTTCCTGTGTTTTGGGGAAAACTGTCTCATTGAAAGGCTCCCATGAGTCCAGCTCCCTTGCTTTCCAAGGCCACTGGTCTTCCATGTTGGTCCCCCCACAAACATGACATTCAGTGTCTGGGCTATATACTCAGCCAGTGAGAGGAACAAGGTTTTTGCTTTGGCAGAGATAGAAAATTCACTCCTTATATCCTCATAAAAGGAGTAAAAAACATGTTATAAGGAACTGTCATGGGTAACAGTTACTAATCTGAGGTGCATCAGACTTCCAGGGTCAAGGCCCTTTCCCTTGTCCTATCAGATGGCTTAAGTAAGTGAAATTTACAGGGTTACAGGTGCTGTGAGTGTAGTCATGGGCAGCTTTCCCTTTGTGAAGGAGGGCTGTGTATTTAAACCCCTGCCATGTGGCCATGAATCACAACCCCACTGAGGGCAATAAGAACCCACAACATCATATGGCCAAGAGTTGTCTCAATGGCACATATACTTATCACTTGACATACAGGCTCTTTTTCAAGCTAGGCCCCCTCAGCTACAGCCTGTACCTCCACAACCACCTTTGTCTATGGCCACACATGCATCAAAGAGCATGTTACTTTCTCAGGACTCGGGCCTAGTCTGTTTTCTTCTGATCCTCCTCTGTGCTACAATGATATTCAAGGATAGTCCAATGTATGAAAATCAATCAGCATACTATATACCAAATAATAAAACAGAGAAAAAGAAAAACAAACATGATCTATTCATTGGATGCAAACAAAGATTTGACAAAGTTGAATGTAGTCTTAAGAGAAAAACCCTTGAAATAGAAGAAAAACCCACGCCCTTCAAATAGAAGAAAATAATCCTTCTATTTCTTGTTAAGGGCAGAGATGTAGAGCTAACACTTAGCTCAGTGACAGAAGAGGGAACTCTTTTTTTCTAACAGGAGGAAAAGCCAATGATACCTTCTTTAGTGACTCCACTTAACATAGTGTTAGAAGGTCTAGCCAGAGAAATTAAGGAAAAAAGTTCATTCAAACTGTAAAGGAAGTAAAATTTTTCTTTTTAAGCAGGTAATATTCTCTATATAAACAATTCTAAGGTCCCCTAACCCCAAAGTAAGAGCACATCAATAGAGCAGAGTTTCAATATGCAAAATTAACACATAAAAACCAATTGCATTCTATACATTAATAGTGATTAAACCAGAAATAAAAGCCAAAGAAATTCTGTTTACAGTAGGATTGAAAAATAACAAAATATTTCATAAATTTAACAAAGAATGCAAAACAAAAAAATAGAAACCTGGTACTCTGAAAACTATAAACATATCTGAAGTAAAGACAAACAATTGAGATTTAACCCATTTCAGATTTAACATTGATGAAATGTTCACACTGCCCTGAATAATTTACACATTTGAGAGAATCTCAATCAGTACTCAATCAAAACAAAAATTCACCCTAAAATACATATGGAATAACAAAAAATAATAAAATTGCTGTAATTAACATTTAAAAAGAAAAATAAAGTTAAATGTTCCTGGTTTCAAAATTTATTACAAAGTCATAGTAATCAAGACATATTATTTTGGTGAAATGACAGATATTTATATCAATTGAACAAAACAAATTAGAAAGGAACCTTCATTTTTTTTTTTAATGAGACCACCAAGATCACTCAATGTATAGAATAGTATATTCAACAAATATTACTGGGAAAACTAGGTACCTACATGTGATAGAATGAAATTGGATTCTTATACCACATATGAAAATGAACACAAAATGGACAAAAAACCTACAGTCAGAGCTAAGTCTAAAATGTCTTAAAGAAAAATGAAGGCCATGGGCAATCAGGTTTTGGATATAAAACCAATAGCAAAAGAAACAAAAATTAAGAAAGATGAGGTGGCCTATGTTGAAATTATAAACCTTTCTACCTCAAAGGTTACAGTAAACAAAGTGAAACGGTCATCTACAGAGAGAAAATGTCTAGAAGTCATACATCTGAAAAGGGGACAATATCCAGAACGTACTGAGAATTTCAGCAACTGAACAAGGGACAAACAACTAAATTGGAAGTGGGCAAAAGAATTACAGGCACATGCCCCACTCCTCCAAGAAGGTGTAAATGAAAACCAAGTACACAAAACATAGTGCTGGCGCCAGACCCAGGCATCCTATACCTCTGCTTCCAGCCGGGCCTTGCTCAGTGGATCCGCTGGGCGCTAAGCCCTGGCTGTTCTCTCTGCCTAGGTTTACCCAACGTGCTGCTCTGTTGTTCAAGGCCATGTTGCACATCTGCAGCATGCAGAGGTGCCTGGAGGTGCCACAGCAAGGCGAGTCGGCTATGGACAGAAACGGCGCCTGGAAGCCAAAGTGCATTAAGTTCAGGAAAATAATGAAGATACATTCCATGGACCAAAGAGTGGAGTTAATGATTGTTAGGAAAATGCCGCACATTGCCCACAAAGGAGGCTCAAGAGAGGTATCTCATGTCTAAAGTTTAATAAGCAGGCTGGCTGGCTGAGAAAAAGAAATGGCGCAGCAGCTTCTCTCTGCAGGTCTGGCCTTAAGTAGCATTTGGGAGAAAGCAAGGGCTAGGGATGGGCAAAGAGAGGTGGCAGGAGATAAGGGACAGTGGGGCTTTGTTCTGTAAGGGATGAGACCAGCTGCAGAAGCAAGGTCTAGGGGCTGGCAAAGGAAGGTGGCTGGAGATTAGGAACAGTGGGCTTTTTTCTGCAAGGGATGACACCAGCTGTGGCTCAGGCTGGAGAATGGTGGCAAGGGGCAGTTCTTATCAATGATGAGTTTATCCTCAGATGGAAAACTCTTTGAGTACAATTATAGCATAGAACATGTCAAGGTGTCAAAGCATTTTAAGAGAGAAACATGGAGATTGTCACTCTTTCACTCTCTAAAGGTGGTGAACTTTTTGTGTGTGGACAGCACATGCATGACCAGCTCAGAGTTGGAAGGGTATTTTTTGTCAACCTCTACACCATAGATTGTGGAGCACCCTGAAGGAGTCCAGTTAGTTCAGACTTCTGCAGGAGAAGCTCACAGCTTAACCACATCTGGAAACATTTACTCACAGGAAAAAATGATTTTGGACAACTAGGCTTGGGCCGCACATAGAAGAAAGATTATCTATCTCTTTTTGAAGGACTAGACAATCAGAAAGTTGATTTTCTTACTTGTGGTGGCTCTCATACTGCACTGCTCTCACAGGATGAGCTGGTGTTTATTTTTGGTGCTTGAAAATATGGGTAACTTGGTCACAATTCAACCTAGAACAAGGTAAGGCCTTCCTTAGTGACCAACTGAGCTACATGGGCATTGAATGACCCAGACAGCATATGGAAGGTGGCACACACTTGCCTATGTTTCTGACTTGGGAAAGCTCTTTTCTTTTGGTTTTGGAAAACAAGGACAATTAGGAAATGGTGGAAAACATAATGAGCTGGTACTGCTGTCTGTGAAATTGACATCAAATGGAGAACAGGAATTTGAAAGTCATAGCTCAGGAAAGAGTTAATAATGATTGTTGGAGGAAATAAAAGCATTTTGCTCTGGATAGGAAAAGAGAATTTGTATGTTAATCTGAGGAGGAAAATTATCACATTGAAGGAAGGAAATGTAAAGATATGGATTGCTGACATGGGAACCAAACTGACGGAATACAAAAAAGGATATCTGAAAGATATTTTCATCTCCTGCTTGTCTAATTGTATATTTCTTAATGGAAAGACTGAAACTATGCTTGTTTGTTCAGACTTAAGTAAAGCAATAAACACCTTTAAGGAATTAACCCAGAAAGATTGGATTACTAATACAATATAACCTACTTGTCTTTAGTGTAATCTGCTCAAAAGCTTTCCATTTCATTCTGCACATCAAGAAACATTAGAAGTTTTCTTCCTTTTCCCTGAATGTCCTGTGATGCATTCTGGGAGGGCCTGGTAGTTCTTTTTACAGACTATTTGTAAGGTGAGTGAACATTCTTCATGAATTCTGGAGGGGTTTTGGGCAACTCTTCAAGAATCTGCTTTTAACAATCTGGTCCAGATACCTCAAAGAACTATTAAAGGTCCATTGCATTATTAGACTGAATGTGATGAGAGTAACAATCACCTAAAAACTCTCCTAGAAATGTTGAAAAAGTTGCATAGAGTAAACCAGAGAAAATATCAAGTATCTGAAAATATTTTCACAATAGATGAATTCTCAGACTGGTTTAATTTTTATGGAGAAGCTTATAGAAGTTCTTGGAAAACAAATTTGGGCACTTCAGCAGATGCACAGCATTGTGTCATGTTTAGTCACTTTCCATTGGTGTTTAATATTCTGTTGAAAATTAAACTACTCTTTTCAGACTCACTTCTAAAACTTCAGGAGAGAAAAATTAAAGCTTGTATGAGTTTGGCAGGAATTTTGTAACAAGAGAAGTCTGAATTAGCTTTGGTGCCCACCTTTACTCTCAATGTCAGAAGGAATCACTTTGTTGAGGAAGTTTGAGTCAGCTAAGTCAGTTAGAAAATGAAGCCCTGAGGAGGGTTTTATTTGCTGGAGAAATTGGATACTGAATTGAAGAAGTCAAGACAATGTTCCACTGTTTGCTTGAAGAGATAACCTGGCCAGAATATGGGATGTTCACATATCCTGAAGAGGCTTCCTTCATGTGGTTTTTTGTCAGGTGTAAATTTGAGGCAATGAGATATTTCTTCTTTGGGGTTCTCTGTGGACTTTCCCTTTTCAATTGCAATCTTGCCAACATCTTTTTCCCAGTGGCACAGTTTTGTTTGGAATGGGGTTTGAACTCAGGGCCTATACCTTGACACTCCCAAAGCCCCTTTTTTTTCTGATGCATATTTTCATCATAGAGTCTCATGAACTATTTTCCTTGGCTGACTTTAAGCTGCGATCTTCCTCTGTCTCCTGTGTAGTTATATTATGCTGGCACCCAGCCCAGTGGCACTCCTTAAGAAGCTTTTGGGCCCAAAAAATCAGCATTGAAAGACTTCAAAGAACTGTGTCCTGTTTTGGAGAAGTTTGCAAACAGTTGGTAATGACTTCATAGAAGTATTTTACCTCTATTTTAATGTGCAACTGTGACAGAAATGACAAAGCCTTAATTCCTAATGGAAATTGCATAGCTGTCCACCACACTAACAACAGATACTATGTGTTTAAGTCTGTTGATTACATCTTCAATGTCTCTGTGAAGATGGTTTAGAAGAATTTCAGAGAGGATTTTATAGAGTGTGTGACAAGGAGTTTATAGAATTTTTTCATACTGAGGAATTGAAGGATGTGATTATTGGAAACATTTGAAAAGTGTTCCTTATGGGAACCCAAGATTGCAAACAAAAGACTTAAAAAGATATGAAAATAACATTTTTCTGTCCTGAAAATTTGAAGGAAAAAGATCCCATGGGAGTGCAGAAATGTTTTAGCCTTCTCTGTCTCCATAAGTATTCTACAATGGAAAGAGTGAAGAAGTACTTCAAGTAGCTATCAACAACAGCAGAGGATCTGGCTGATTCCACATCATATTTCTTACCTCTTTTTGAAATAGCTTCTACAATAAAATTAACTCAAAAATTTAAAAACAAAGAAAATGCAAACCAAAGCAACAATGTACTCTCAATTACATTTCAGTGGACTGTAGCCATTTTGTCAGTATTAAACTATTTTTATTTTATTTTATTGGAATATTAACAAGTTATATGTATTGATGGTATAAAAATTGATAGGATCTATGTATACAATGTGGAATGATTAATTCAGACTAATTAACATATTAATAACATTGACTACTTTTTTCGTTATAGTATGAACATTTAAAATTTACTGTGTTAGCAATGCTGAAATGTACAACGCACTATTATTAACTATATTCACCACACGGTGCAATAGATTTCCAAAACCAAATTAAACCTAAAAAAACCTTATTTCTCTGTTTTAACAAAGGCTTTGCACGATTTTACATTTTTCCCCAGGCCCACTTTCTATAAATGACTGTGTCTTTCTCTGCTTCTATGAATTTCACTGCGTATGTATATATTTTATATATACATACATATGCACACACACACATATATATATATATATATATATACGGAATTTATATAAATATATATATGCAACATTAGTCTGTCTGTACCTGGCTTATTTCACCTAAACTAATGTTCTCCAGAATCATCCACATTATCAGAAGTCATAGAACTTTCTTCTTTATTGCTCCTGAATGGCATTCCTGCACTGTACATGGGAGTGCAGATATCTCTTTGACATCCTGATTTCATGTCTTCTGAGTCTATACCTAAAAGTGGGATCACTGGATTACATGACAATTCAACTTTAAGTTTTCTGAGGAACCCCTATAAATTTGTCCATGATGGCAGTGTTAATTTGCATTCTCAGTAATAATTTACGAAGAATACTTTTCCTCCATATACTCTCCAATACTTGTTATCTTTCATCTTTTGGATAACAGCTATTTTGATAAGATGGAGGTGGTATCTAAGTGTGGTCTTACTTTGTATTTCTCCAAAATAGATGTTGAGCATTTCTGTATATACTTGTTGATTATTTTTATGTCTTCTTTTGAGAAATGTCTTTTTAGATCCCTTGCCCACTTTTTTTTATTCTTTTACTCACATGTGCATACATTGTTTGGGTCATTTCTACCCCCTGACCCAATCCCCCACCCTCTTCCCCCTTCTCCCCTCAGTTCCAGGCAGGTCCTGTTCTGCCTTTATCACTAGTTTTGTTGAAGAAAAGAGACAAGAATAATAAGGAAGACAAAACGTTTTTGTTAGTTGAGTTGAGGATAGCTATACAGAAATATTCCTAGCATTGCTTTCGTGTACCCATGTGTTATGATCGATGGTGATTCATCTGTAACTGATCTTTACCCTGGTTACTGATCCTCTGCTCATGATAACGTCTGTTGCTTTAAGGTTTCTATATTAGCTCCTCTGGAGTGGGGACATCAAATACTTTCATGTTTTGGGTTTTCTGCCTATTTCTATATGACCCGAATGTGCTCTCCCCTTATCGTGTGATCCAAGTCCAACCACATTGCTGCATTTGCCCTAGATGTAAAGTCCGCATATGAGGGAGAACATACGATTTTCGGTCTTCTGAGTTTGGCTGACCTCACTCAGAATGATGTTCTAGTTCCATCTGTTTACCTTCACATGATAAGATTTCATTCTTCTTCATGGCTGAGTAAAATTCTATTGTGTACAAGTACCACATTTTCTTGATCCAGTCATCAAAAGTGGGGCATCTTGGTTTTTTTACTTGGCTATTGTGAATAGCACCACAATAAACATGGGTGTGCGGGTGCCTCTGGAGTAATCTGTGTTGTATTTCTTTGGGTATATCCTCAGGAGTGGGATTGCTGGATCATATGGCAGGTCTATGTTTAGATTTTTAAGGAGTCTCCAAATTTTTTTCCAGAGTGGTTGTACCAGTTTGCATTCCCACCAGCAGTGGATTAGGGTTCCTTTTTCCCCATACCCTTGCCAACACATGTTGGTGGTGTTTTTGATGATGGCTATTCTAACAGGGGTGAGGTGGAATTTTAGTGTGGTTTTGATTTGCATTTCCTTTATGGCTAGAGATGGTGAGCATTTTTGCTTGTGTTTTTGGCCATTGGAATTTCTTCTTTGAGAAAGTTCTATTAAGTTCAGTTGCCCATTTTTTAATTGGTTAATTGATTTTAGGAGAGTTTAGTTTCTTAAGTTCCCTGTATATTCTGGTTATCAGTCCCTTGTCAGATGTATAGCTGGCAAATATTTTCTCCCACTCTGTGGGTGGTCTCTTCACTTTAGAGACCATTGCTTTTGTTGTACAGAAGCTTTTTAATTTTATGAAGTCCCATTTGTCCATCCTTTCTCTTAGTTGCTGGATTGCTCAGGTTGTATTGAGGAAGTCCTTGCCTATACCTATTAGTTCCAGAGTGTTTCCTGCTCCTTCCTGTAGTAACTTCAGAGTTTCAGGTCTGATATTTAGGTACTTGATCCATTTTGAGTTGATAGTAGTACAGGGTGATAGACATGGATCTAGTTTCAGTTTCTTGCAGATGGATAACCACTTTTCCCAGCAACATTGTTGAAGAGGCTGTCTTTTCTCCATCGTATATTTTTACCACCTTTGTCAAAAATAAGGTGGGTATAGTTTGTGTGGATTCATATCTGGATCTTCTATTCTGTTCCACTGGTCTTCATGTCTGTTTTTATGACAGTACCATGCTGTTTTTATTGCTATTGCTTTGTACTATAGTTTGAAATTGGGTATTGTGTGCCTTGTCCACTTTTTAATTAAGGTCATTTGTTTCTTGTTGAGTAACATTAATTCCTTATGCATATTTTATTTTTCATAGTTTGCCAAAATCTGTAAGCTATATATCCAATATTTTCGCCATTTCCTTTCTACGCAGACTTTCTTAGTGTGATGCACTTGCATTGCTTTTATTGACTGCACTTTTGCAGTCATACCCAAGAAATCACTTCCCAGGTAAGTTTCATTGAGCTTCTTTTCGTTATATTTTCTTTTAGAACTTTTACAATTTCAGATCATATTTTTATCAACTGTTGTTTAGTTGATTACTTTTTTTAGATATTTAGTTATTAGTCTATAGAAATGATACTGATTTTTTTGTGTTGATTTTATATTATAAAGTTTATTGTAATTGTGTATTATTTCTAATTGTGTGTGTAGGTGTGGCTGTACATATAGTGGTTAGTGCTTTCTCTACATAGATCATTTCATTGACAAATAATAACAATTTCTGTACTCCCTGTACTAGTTAGGTGCCTTTTATTTTTTCTCATCTCTTTCCTAATTGTTCTTGCTAGTCCTTCAAGTAATGAAAGGCCTAGTGTTGAATTAAATGGTGAAAATGGGCACCCTTGTCTTGTCTCTGATCCAAGAGGAAAAGCTTTCAAGTTTTCACAACTGATTATAAACTTAGGTGTGGTTTATTATATACTGACTTCATTGTGTTAGTATATATTGTTTCTAAACATATTCTCTTAAGTATTTTAATCATGAAAGGATGTTGAATTTTATCACACACATCTAAAAAATCCAATGGGATGATCATATTTTCCCCCTCTTCCCTTCCCATTAATGATGTGAATCACACTAAGTTAGCTACATTGAATCAAATTTGAATCCCAGAAACAAGTCACACTTGATATTGAAGAATGACCCACTCCACTTAATGGCTATTACGTTTGGTTTTCTAGCACTTGTTGACAATTTTGGATCTATGGGCATCGGTGATATTGATTTATAATGTTCTTTTCTTGTACTTGCCTTGTGTTGGTTATAATATCAGGGTAATGCTAGCCTCCTTAAAAGAATTTGGTAGTATTCTCTCCTCTTTAAATTTTTGGAAAGCTTAAGAAGGATTAGCATTACTTCTTTTTTAAATGTTTGGTAGAAGTCACCCATGAAGCTACCAGATCCTGGAATTTCTTTGATGAGAGACTTTCATTGCTGGTTCTGTTTTCTTAATTATTATTGGACTATTTCAGTTTTATGTATTTTTATGATTCAGACCTGGAAGGTTGTTTGCATGTGGGTGGGAGTTTCCCATTGATTCTAGATTATTCAGCTTGTTGGCATATAACTTTCATAGTGGTCTCTTACATCCTCTGTACTTCTGAGGTATCAGTTGTAATATCTGCTTTTTATTTTTTATTTTTTTTGTTTACAAAGAAAAATATTTATTCCAAAAGGAGCATTCAGGAGGGCCCATCTTTTGTTTAAAGAGTTGCTTAAACACCTATGTCATTATGTCCCAAAGTTTAGTAAACACCAACCTTAAAATCTCAGTCTGGGCCCATCTGGGCACTGATGGCTCACGCCTATATCTTAGATGCTAGTGAGGCTAGGAAGATAATTTGAGAGATCCATCTCCAAAATAATGAGAGTAAAATGAACTTGAGGTGTGGCTCAAGTGGTAGAATACCTGCTTTTCAAGTGAAAAGCTCTCTGGACCCAATTAATGAAACAGTGTAACAGCAAAAATGAATAAGTGCCAAAACACAGAGAAGCACTCATCCCAGGGAGAATTTGAGCCAACTCCCTTACCATACTTTTTCATCATAAATATCCTTGATGCTAGAGTGCCTGTTGTACCTGTTTATCAGATGTGCCCACATCCACGACTGAGTTGTGTACTATCCTTTCTTTGCTTTGCCTTACTAATAAACTCTTTTGGTCTCTTTTTCAATGTGTCCTAAGTTATTATTTTGCAACATCACAAACTCGGTACCCAAGAACCAGGCAGAGGCCTCCTCCCTTTTGGAAACCTCTTCCCTGGAGCCTCATGGGTTCTGGTAAGATTTCTTCCCCCAGTGTGGGGAGAGACTCTCTCTCTGTAGTTTCCCATCTGACTGAGAAAACTTTTTCCAAAAGAAATGTGCTTTTCTCAAACTCTCTTCCTGACATACTCATCAAATAACCAGGCAAGATTAAGAAAGAATAAATTCTCCTTAGAGGCAGCTCCAGAGGTTACCTGGGAGGCTTTATCTGCATAAGACATCACTCTGTTCCCAGTAAAGTTGCATCCCTCATTTTACTGCAACTTGTCACAACCTCCCTAGGAATCTCTCTCCTATGAAGATGTTATCTAAACTTTAACCATCAGGTCCTTTCTTTGTGTTTCATACTTTGTATGGCTGCTGTGCACATGTGTATGTTAATAAATTTGTTAAGCTATCTTTTGTAATGGAATGTTGGCCATGATCTTTTATTATGGGCACAAAGGGGTCTCACCCTCTCTTCTGCCCCTACCACTTCATGTGTTTCCTTAGAAAATGAGCAACATCCCACCACACCCCTATGGGTTCCCATGGCACTATGATGCACAGTTTGAGAAACATAGGATTAGATATGTAAATATCAATATGACTAAACCTTCAAAACAGTTCTGAATATAGAAAGTACTTAAACTGTTGCAGGTTGAATATTTATGTCCTGTAACGTCCATTGGATCCCTACCCCTTAATGTGATGATGTTAGGAGGCAGAGCCTTCAGAAGACAATCTATTAGTCATGAAGAAGGAGTCCTCAGGAATTGGATCAGTTTCCCCTTAATCCATGCATGTGAATGGGGGAGAGGTCTTGGCCCTTATACTTCACAGCCTTCAGAACTGTGAGAAATAGATGTCTGCTGTTTAAGCCACAAGTCCATGGTATTTTGTTATAGTAGTCCAAGCTGACCAAGAAACAAAGAAAGGAATAGGGGGCTCCACTGAGGCTTCAGTAACCTGCCTCTTTTTTTTTTGGCAGTACTGGGATTTGAACTCAGGGCTTGTGCTTGCTGGGCAGGTGCTGTACCACTTGAGCCATGCCCCAGCCCTCTTTTTTTTTTTAATTTATTTTTCCCCTTGTGGTGGTGAGGATTTAACCCAGGGCCTTACACATGCTAGGCAAGTACTCTCTCACTAATCTGTATCCCCAGCCCATATCCTCAAACTTTCAATCCTCCTGTATCAGATTCCCAAGTGCTGAAATTACAGGTGTTCATCATCATGCGTGGCTAGTTTCATGGCTCTTCACTGCTGAACTTAGGGACAGGTTTCTAGGTGGCATGTAATCTGTCAAAAGCCCCACCTCCCAGGAATGTTTTTCTTCTGGCTCCTACCACATGACTCTCCTGATCCCTTCTTGTGAATTTAACTTATTCTTCATATTTCTCTTGGGGGGTCTCCATCTATTCTCTTCTGAGACTTTTTGCACATCTAACCCACTCCCATTGGGAGCTATTAGCTCCCAAATCATTGTTTTAAAATCAAATCTCTTTTCTGAGCTGGGGGGCACATATCCAATAGCCTGGCCTGCTCAACAACTCCACTCAGACACTTCACATGGACCTCAAACCCACCATGTCCATACTGAACACCAACTCCTTCCTCTTCCACAATGGGTCTCCTCCAATGTGTCCAACTAAGAGAACAGAACCACTCACTCTTCATCTGGTAGTGGCCTGTGGTAGATTGCGTTATTGACTCATTTTTGTTTTCAGTACTGGGATTTGAACTCAGGGCAGGCACTCTACCACTCTAGCACTGGAGCCATACCTGCAGCCCTGTTGGCCCAAGTTTTCACCCCTTCTTGCATTCACATCCTTGCTGTGGTTTCACCCACCACTTGACATTGGGCTAGGCACAGGACTTTGACCAGCAGCATGGAGGCAGAAGTGCAATAGGCCAGTTCTGAGTCTGGCCTTCAGAAGCCTCATGTTGTTGCCTGTCCACTTTTCTGTTCTGCTGCTCTCAGTGAGCATGCTCATTACACCCTGTGTGTTCCAGGAGGACAAGAAGCATGCAACAGAGTCACCCCAACTGAGTTTATCATATATGTGCTGATCCCCACCTGACTTGCTGACCTGAGAGTGACAATAAAAGATTACTATTTCAGCCAGGTACAGTGGCATATGCCTGTAGTCCCAGGTACTTAGGAAGTGGGAGGCAGGAGGATCACTTGATCCTGGGAGAGTCACCAGCCTGGGAAACAGAGTAAGCCACTGAGTTGGGGGTGTTTTGTCATGTTTCAATACTTAACCAACTGAATTGCCTAAACCAGGAACTTGGGCATTATCTCTTATCCCTCCCTCTTCCAATACACAGGGTCCCCAGAAGGAGCAAGCTTTTTTCTCTCGCTCCCTTTTTGCAGCAAGCATTTTCTGTTGCTCCTGGTTATTACTGAACCTAACTGGGGCTAACTGGGCAGTGATGGGAGATGCAGAAAGGACACAGGATAGACAGACAGAAAGTGGGATCAGGTGTGTTGGGTGCTCGGGTGGAGACACACAACCCTCATTGCTTACATCCTCTGTACTTCGGAGGTATCAGTTGTAATATCTCCTTTTTAATTTTTCATTTTATTGGAGTCTACTTTTTCTTTTTTAAAATATAGGTAATAATTTGTCAAGTTTGTTTACCTTTTCCAAAACTACAATCTTTGTTTTATTATGTTTTTAGTGCCTAATTTATTTATATCTGTTCTGATATTATTTCCACGATTCATCTAATTTTGAGCTGATTTTACTTAATCCTTGGGGTATAATGTCGGGTCATTTGAGATCTTTCTTTTTCTGGATATAAACATTTATTGTGTTTATATCCCTTCCACCAGGCTGCTTTGGTGTCTCCTATAAATTTTTGTATGCTGTGTTTCCATTTTCATTCATTTCAAGATTTAAAATTTTTCCTTTTGATATCCCTTTTAGTCACTAATACCAAATGTATGCTGTTAAATTTTTACATATTTGTGAATTTTTTAATACTTTTTATTATTGATTTCTAGTTTTATCTGTTTGAAAAATTGTTTAAATTTTTCTATCCATATTTTATCAATACTAGTGCTAAATTTATTCATTTATTTTTTGATGTTTAAATACATTCATGTAGTATGCATTGATCAAAGTTACCCCATCTATGTTAGTCTTTTTAAACCCCTTTCTCTCCTCCCCTCTCTTTTTAAAGATTTCTCAGTGGATTTCATTATGCTATTTTCATATGTATATATAATATACTTTTCCCTCAGTTGTAAAGTATGGTTTTATTCCTCAGATTTTTAGCTCTATTCAGTTTAGCAAAATTTAAGTGTAGGTTCACTATTGTTGTCAAGTTCCTTTTCACCACCTGTTCTTTCTTTTCTGTTGTGCTAATAGAAATGATGAAATATCAGCTGAGGAGCTGGCAGAACTTGCTGAAACTAGTGTTTTCAACAGGTAAGCCTAGATCTCATTTCAACTGCTTATGAAACTTTTGTACAGGGGGTTTCATTGCACCATTTCCATATATACATATATTTTACCCTGGTTTGGTTCATAAACTCCATTATTCTCACTCTTCTCTCAGTTCCCTTTTTGAAATGACTTTGCAAGTTTTCAGTGTTTCACATTCATACACATATAGAAAGTATATGGACCATGTTCATCCTCCCTTACCCTCCCACTCTGGCTATTCCCCTCTCCTTAATTTGACCTGTTTTATATTCCTGTCCTTCATTTTTTAGTGTCTGTTCATTGTTCAGTGGTTTTCCCTTGGTACTTTAGCCAACCCCCCTGTACTACTCTTCCTTACCCTTTTCCCTTACCCTGTGTTGCTCAACAGTTTTCAGTGTGCATATAATGTACTTTGATCATGTTCACCTCCATCACCCTCACATTTCCCCCCACCCCCGTCTGCTAGTTTCATCTCCCAAAGATGAAACCTTTTTGCTATCATGTCATTTTATTAATTTTTATGTCTAGATTCCACATATAAGTGAAAATGTTATACTTGTCTTTCTGAGTCTGGCTTATTTCATTTAACTTTATGATCTCCAGTTCCATCCATTTCCCTGCAAGTGACATAATTTCATTCTTTTTTATTTCTTAATAATACTCCATTGTATATATGTATCATATTTTCTCTATTCAAGCATGTATTTCTTGGGAATATAGGCTCATTATATAGCTTGGCTATTGTAAATAGCACTACTATAAATGTGGATGTGAGGTATCTCTATTGTATGTTGACTTACATTCCTCTAGCTACACTCCCAAGAGTAGTATAGTAGAATTATATAGCAGTTTTATTTTTAGATTTTTTTGAGAAATATCCATGTGGCTGCACTAATTTACATTCTCAGTAACAGTGTACAAAGGTATCCCTCTCTATCTCGTTTTTTCTTTTCCCAGTGGTACTATGGTTTGAACTCAGGGCTTTGTGCTTGCTAGGCAGGCACTCTACCACTTGAGTCACCCTGCCAACCCTTTTTTGTGTTCGCTATTTTCGAGAGACTCAACTGTTTCTCTGGGGCTGGCTTCAAACCTTGATCCTCCTGAACTCTGCCTACTTAGTAGCTAAGATTACAAGCCTGAACCACTGGTGCTTGGCTTGTTTTTTTTTCTTGATGATAGGAATTCTGACTTAGATGAGATGGAATGATTTGCATTTCCTTTATTGCTAAGGGTGTTGAACATTTCTTTATGTATTTATTGCTTAGCAAAATTTATTTTTAATGTAGTGCAATGTTTGGTCTAATCAAAAGTAAGAGTGAATTAATTAGATATTTATCAGATTAAGTACAAAATTTAGTCAAATTTAGATTGTTTCCCAAAGTTTTTAACACAGATTATAGTGAGTAAATTAATTGAAATATTTTGTGAACCCAGAAAAGTAAAAATCAATGAGAATCACTGGAAAAATGAATTTATGCACTCAGGGCATTTTCACTTAGAAGCAACTAGATGCTTAATATCATTGGAGTTAAAACATCAATTGGGGGTCTATAAGGGCACTCTGAAAACAATTGTTCAATCAGGATTAGTATTTATATATATCAAATCAAGACTATGTTAGGCCAAGGTCACAAATAAGTTCTATGGAGCTATTTAAACATCATTTCACTAAACACATTGTTATTTTAAATGGAAATGAACATAATGCTATTCCCACAGATAGGTGGGATCTAGATCTACTTAACCCCTCCACAATGTCATACAATATTTCTTCATTTTAATTTGCTGACTGCAAGTCACGAGAGGAATATTCATTGGATCAAGAAAAGGATCATTTTGTAGTGAATTAAAAATATGCTAATCATCAAATTCAAGCAGAAGAAAATAGGCCTTAATGTTTACAAAGTTCGTTTCAAGTAAGGATTTTATTCAGTCTTCTGATTCTACATAGAGTGCTTTATCCCTTGAAACTAATTTGTCAGGATCATTCTTTGTTTGGAGCAATGACTATGACTATGAGAGCAAGATATCATGACAGTATACAATCTTATTAGTGATACGGCAATGCTTTGGATCACCACGGTGATAATGTAACTTTCAAAACAGCCACTCATATACAGTCATTGAAAAATGGAAACATACAACTGGGAATACACAAAAACATTCACATGCATGTTTGTACAATGACAAAGATACATAAGTTATGGTATCTACTGTCTACCCCACACTAATATTTTCTTCTATGCCATTACATATGAAAACATAATAAAATTTATGACACAGGAAAAAAATCAAGATTCCTGTATATTTTAGCATCAGATGTCTCACTAGAAATCCATAAGAAGTCCATCTCCACAGGCAGAAGCTGACAGACATGTTCTGGGCACATGAACATTAAGTTAACCAGAGCATTCAGTCCTTTGGGCCTTGAATATAACTATCATGTGGATAGAACCTCTAAATTATTCTAAGAATACAACCTGGGCTTGGAAAAAAGAATATCCACTATTATATGAGTATCAGCTTCCTATGGTGATTAGTAAAGACAGCAGAGAAATTTTATATTGAGTGAAATTGCAACATGTTATTTTTTAATGAAATTGTAAATTTCTGTATAAAATTGTTCTCACTCAGTAGCAGATGGAATATGATAGCATCTAGAATGTCTAGTGCTCTAACCTAGGTTACTATGCTTTAGATTGTATTTCACCTTTAAAGACACATATATATGCACATATTTCATTTCCTGATTTTTAAAATAGGAAATTTGTGCATAGAGAATAGTTGAACCTGAAATTAAATCTATAATCTGTCTTAAAATTCAGCAATATTAAAATAATTAGTATACAGCTCTTGGAAATACTTCACTTTGTTAAGATATTGCAGTCAATCTGTTTATACATGTAAGAACAAATTAATGATATTAGTGTTATTTACTTATTAGAGAGATTTTCATATACAGCAAGTGAAATTAAAGTAAGAAGAATTTCTTTCAATTTTAAACTCAAGAGAACCATGTATTTTTACTAAAAATGGGCAGTTTGATAAACAAAAAATGAGGGCAGATATTTATGCTCTTTTAAAAATTCTCTGGAAGCGAGGGGGTGGGGGGGCAGAGAGGGCTGTGGGAGAGGGGGCATAGGGCAGGGTGGAGAAATGGCCCAAACCCTCTATGCATATATGAATAAATAAAAATAAACAAAAAATTCTCATTAGTAAATGTATTTTCATCTTGTAATTTTGAATGTATATTTCATATTTTAATTGCTTTTCTTTTGTTTCTTGGAAAAGTGGAGACTTACCCAGAGTGAAATCATCAACTAAGTGTCATTGGTTAGTGAAATAAGAATGCACAACTTATCATAATTTGAGGACTCACAAATGAATAGACAAAGAACATAAAATACTGTTAGGTGGTGACTACACAGAATGACAACATTGTCGTCATGGGTTTTCATGGATATATTAACAGCATTTTATTGAGCTGACAGGGTGATATTTTAACATTTAATAAATGAATAAACATTATTCATAGAGATGAAAATTCTGAATTGGAAACCTTCAGGGAGGTTTTGAAAAACATGGTGGTCATCTTTACCTGTAAGTCTGCTATACTGAAGTTCCTATTTGATGAAGTATAATATCATAGAATTTGGGTGTGAGCATGTTAGAAATGCAAAGAAACATTGTCTTTAACTTCCAAGGATTCAAGCATGTAATCTTTATGTCTTTTTATATCTCTGTATAATTCTTCTCGTGCTCCCCTTTACTTCCTTGTTCTTTAGAATTCAGCATAGTTAATGACTCCCTAGAACACATAGATCAATTTGTCTCCCTCTGCAAATAATGGGACTTGGGCCTCAGGTACCAAATCCACCCAGTTCCATATAGGTGGTCACAACAATCAGGCGAGAAGTACACATTGAAAAGGCTGGGATTTTTTTCTGCCCTTTACTGAGTCTGTTCTCATCTCTGTCTTCAGGATGCAAAACTAGAAGAGAATAATGAAGATGAAGGCAACAGCACCACTCCAACCTCTTCTATGGTCACCATGATTTGCAGCAAGGATCTGTTTGCACAGAACATGTGCAGAAGGATGGGCAATTCACAGAAAATATAATCAACAACATACAAACTGTAGAGTGGAGGATTGTGAAGCAGACAGGCACCACTGGAGTTATAAGGGTTGTCATCAGGGCCCTACAGCCAGTGCACCCCAGACACACCAGTTCATGGTGATCGGATATCTCTGTGGGGAGCAGATGGCTATATAGTGATCCAGAGAAACACTGCAAGTGGATAGCACTTAGCTGCCTCTGGAATTAGGTGAAGCAGAACTGAGAAGACAGAATGTGTAACATATGGCCTTCCTGCTTTCAAGACAATCAAAAAGCATCTTGGGGACCACAACTATGCTAAAAAAAATACAATGAAGAAAGCCAGATCATAGAGGAAGAAATGCACTGGGATCTGAAGAAATGCACTAATGTGGTGAAAGAAATGTTTCCAAAACAATTTGTTAAGTAGACCAGACAGGAAGAAGAGGGGAATCTCAGTTTGGGGAAGATAGGAAAATTTCACAGGATCACTTCAGTGATGGTGCTGGATCTTTCATGACACATTTCAGCCACTGAGATGTGCCTGTTCAAATGTGAAAAAAGGAAAGAAAAATATATTAGATTAAAATTATAAGTTCAAATCAATTCCATTCTATATCAAAACCTCAATGCTGAAATAGAAATAGTAATTATTTGTGAAATTTCCTTGGATTCAACAAATGATTTTTTATCATGTAATTACCTGTTTATGGCAGAATACACAGAGTGAGAATTTTATTCATCCCTACTCATTATATCATATATACTACTGTAGTATATGCAGTATATATCTTGAGCATGCCTCTACATTTTTCTATTTTATCCATTTCTTAGAAATGAAATAAAATTCAATAAAATGAATTGACTTGCTCAAAATCACAAGTTGAAAATGTGAAAGTTGAAAATAATTCCATTCTCCAACTACATTAAAAATTAGAAATGATATTACAGCTTTGATTTAGCAAGACAAAGGGCTAATTTGCTTTTTTTCTCATTTCTGATCCTTAGAGTACATAAATTATCATTTTATACAGATAATTTAATTATTTCTTCTATTTTAATCACCTTATTATAACCAAAAATAATACAGTAAGATGCTGAAAAAGATGATAACGGCTTCATTCTGATGGCCTTCAATGTGATATTTCCATACATATTCACCCCCTCTATTACTCATTCTTATGACCCCTACTATCCCCATTTTCTAATATTAGCATAAAAGCATAACATTAAATAAAAACAAAGTTTTTAAATGGGTTTCATTATGACCTTTGCTTGCACACATACAATAAACACTGCATGTGTTTATTGGCAATATGTAATTTTTTTTTGAGAATTATTCACTTTCCCATTGGTTAATTGGATTATTTGTTCTTTTGTTGTTTCATTTTTGGAGCTCTTTATATATTTTGGATATGAATCAGCCACTGTCAGATGAATAGCTGGCAAAGATTTTCTCCCATTCTCTTCACTCTGATAATTGTTGCCTTTGATTTTAATTTGATGCAATCCCATTTGTCAGTTCTTGCTTTTATTTCTTGAGCTGTTGGAGACCTATTCAGAAAAACATCACTTATATCTTGAAATAGTTTCCCTATACTTTGTTCTAGTATTTTCAAAGTTTCAAGTTTTACATGTAAGTCTTTGATCCATTTTGAATTGATTTTTATAGGGTGAGAGATATGGATCTAGTTTTAATCTTCTACAGGTGGATATCCAATTTTCACAGCACAATTTGTTGAAAAGACTGCCTTTTTTCCAATATATACTTTTGGCACCTTTGTGAAGAATAAGATGACTATAACTATACCAGTTTATTTCTGGATCTTCTATTCTTTGGTGCCAATATGATACTGGCTTTGTTATGATGCTCTGTAGTTTAATTTGAAGTCATGCTTTGTGATACCTCAAGCATTTATACCTCATGATTGCTTTGGCTATTTGTGGCCTTTTATGATCAATATACATTTTAGGACTTTTTACTATTTCTGTGAATAATATCATGATCCATCATTGCTTTTGCTAGTATAGCTGTTTTCACAATACTAATTCTGCAGATGAGTGATGTATGAGGTCTTTGCATCTTCTAGTGTATTGTGTTCAATTTCTTTCTTCAATGTTTTGTAGTTTTCCTTGCAGAGGCCTTTTATCTCCTTGGTTATGTTTATTCCTAGATTTTTTTTGAGGCTATTGTGGGTGAGATTATTTTCCTGATTTCTTTCTCAGTCTGATCATTATTATTATGTAGGAAAGCTACTGTGAGTTGATTTTGTATCCTGTTACCTTGCTAAAAGTGTATGACATTTGAGTTTTATTTAGGGACTTTTAAGTATAGGATCATACCATCTGCTAAAAAGGATAATTTGACTTCTTTCTTTATTTCCTTTTCTTGCCTTATTGCTTTGTGTAATAATTTCAGCACTATACTGAATAAGAGTGGAGACAGTGGACACCATTTTTAGTTCCTCATTTTAGAGAAAATGCTTTCAGGTTTTCCCCATTTAGTATGATGTTGGCCATAGGTTGGCCCTATATAGCTTTATTGTATTGAGGTACATTACTAATATTACTAGTCTTTTCAGGGCTTTGATCATTAAGGGATGTTGAATTCTTTCAATGGATTTTTTGCATCTCTTGAGACTGGTATGTGATTTTTGTCCCTGGTAGTATTTATGTGCTGTACTATGTTTGTTTATTTGTGTATGTGGTACCATCATTGCATGGAATGAAACCAACATGGTCATGAAGTATGATCTTCATTATGTTGTTGAATTTGTTCTGCAAGTACTTCATTAAGGATGTGTTCATCAAGGAAATTGGTCTATAGTTTTCTTTTTTTGTTGTTGTTTCCTTATCAGGTTTTCATATGAATGTAATAATGGCTTCATGAAATTATTTTGTTAGTGTGTTCCTGCCTTTCTATTTTATGGAATAGTTTAGGAACATTGATGCTAGTTCTTTGAAGTCCTGGTAGAATTGAACAAGAATCCAGTCCTGTGCTTTTGCTTGTTTGGAAACTCTTTATCATTGCTTCAGTCTCATTGATCCTTATAAATCTTTTTAAATGGCTTATATGCTCTTTGTTAAGTTTTCATAGGTCATATAAGTTTAGAAATTTATTCATTTCTTCTAGTTTTCCCAATTTATTTGCATATTAGTTTTCACTATTCCTTAATGATCCTCTGAGTTTCATTTGGTATCTATTGTAATGTCCCCCATTTCATCACTAATTTTATTAATTTGCATCTACTCTCCTGCTTTTGCTTAGTTTTCCTAAGGGTTTTTCAACCTTGCTTGTCTTTTTAAAGAACCAACACTTCATTTGATTGATTATTTTTATTTTTCTTTTTGTCTCCATTTCATTATTTTCTCCCCTGACCTTTATTGCTTCTTTTTATCTATTGATTTTGGTTTTGGCTTGTATTTTTTTCTTAAAGTTTGAGGTGAATTATTAAGTTATTTGAGATTTCTCTGATTTTTTTAAATGTGGGCACTCATAGCTGTAAACTTTACTCTTACAATTACCTTTTCAATTAATCTTTTCCACAGATTCTGGTATGTCTTATTTTAATTTTGATTTGATTCTAGGAATTTGTATATTTCCTCCCTGATATTTTAAGACTCCATTTATCATTCAAATGTATATTACTCAATTTCTGTGTGTCTATATAATTTCTATAGTCTCTCTTCGTATTGATGTTTAATTTTATTCCATTATAAGCTGATAAGATGCAAGAAAAGATTTCAATCTTTTATTTTTAAAATCTTACTTTTTGGCTTAAAATGTGTTCTATTGAGGAAGAAGGGCCATAGGCTGCTGAAAAAATGTGCATTCTGCTGGTGTTGGATGGAACATTCTGTAAAGGTCCTTTATGTTCATTTGCTCTGTGGTACAGTTGAACTCTGAAGTTTGTTGATTGTTTTTTGTGTGAATAATCTGTTTATTGATGAAAGTCGGATATTGAAAGTCACTCAATGTTTTTGTATTTGCACATATCTTTCCTGTTATCTCCAATAGTTCTTGTTTTATGAAATGGGTTTGCATTAATGTTTGTGCACATAAATTCATAATCATATTTTCTTAATAGATTGTTATCTTTATTAATATCTAGTGACCTTCTTTATCTCTTCTGACTAGTGTTGTTTCCCTCTGCTTTTGCTATAGGAGTGAATATTCAGGAATGGGCATTCATTTGCTTTGCAAGTTATGCCTATTTGTGGTAAGGCCATTGGCTGCATGCTTTTATCTCCCCAGTTCTTTAGGTTGAAGTATCCACAGATGTTCAAGCAGAGCATCCCTGGGGGAAGAAAGTGTGAATTCTCTTAACCGGGGTAGGAGTGTTGTTCAGTGACAGTATCTCCCAAGGTGCTGTAGTGTTGGGTTTGATACCTAGCATTACATAGAGATCTGAAGACAAATGACAACCACCACAACAAATAAAATCAAACTAGATATAGAAATAAGGTAAGAACCATGTAAAAACTACACAACCACTACTCTAAAAACAACAGGAATGGCAGGAGCAAGCATAATATAGAATAAACTAAAACTTAAAAACAATAAAAACAAAACTCAAGGAAAAGAAAAAGAACAAATGCAATATTAGAAAATTCAAATAGAAAAGAAAAAGTGAAAGAAAATCAGACAAGTAATAATGAAAAAACAATGACAAAGAATGTATAAAAACAATATTAAAAACAGAAGCAAAGAGAAGGAAAAGGCATTTTATTTATTTATTTTTAAATAATTTTTCATTAGGGTATATTTATTATACAGGGGGGATTCAAAGTGACAATACTGATTAGACTTACATTGTGCATTATTTACATTGCTCCCATTGTCTCTCCCCCACTGTTCCCTCCCAACCCCACTTAAAGCAATTGCAAGACATTTTTTAGTTCTGTTTCATATAGGTATATGAAGTCCATCAATCATATACCATCATCGTAATGTCCTTCCTTCACCAATTCTTCCTCCCACTAGTGCCCCTTACCCCCCACAAACACTGTGCCTGTTTTACAGTCCTGATTTTCATTATTAATATTTAAGTTGACATTCAAAGAGGTATCTCAATGTATACCCTCTGTGGTGTGCTTTACTTTCTTCTGTTCAATCCCTTCGAAGACTCTGCCTTACACCCTTTATCTCCCTCTGCCATTTTTCAACAGCTTTCAGTACACATCCTTATATCCTCTACCTTCACATCTTATGGTATGCAGTATTACTGATGCTCTATCATCCTTTTTTCCTTTCCCTCTTTCCCCCAGTTCCATGGAGTCATTCTACTGTTACAAACATATCCTACTTCTGAGTTTATATATGATAATGCTTGTTTTTATGCATATGTTTATGTTTGGATCTATCTTCCATGAATGAGAGAAAACATACATCTTTTGTGTTTCTGATTCTGGCTAACTTCACTTAGCATGATTTCCTCCAATTGCATCCATTCACCTTCAAAGGGCATGTCATTGTTCCTTGTGGCTGAATTGTACTTCATTGTGTATATGTACCACAACTTCATGATCCATTCATCAGTTTTAGGGTTGTTCCCAGAGCTTGGGTATTGTGAACAGTGCTGTGATGAACATCTGTGTACAGGTGTTTCTACTGTATCCTTTCTTATGTTATTTTGGGTAGATGCCCAGCAGTGGTATCACTGGATCATATGGAAGTTCTGTCTCTAGCTTTTTGAGGAGTCTTCATATTGCTTTCCATTGTATTTGTACTAATTTGCACTTCCACCAGCAGTGTATAAGGGTTCTTTCTTTGCTGTATCCTCACCAGCATTTGTTGTTATTTTACCCTTTATTATGGCCATTCTAACTGGGGTGAGATAAAATTTAAATGTTCTTTTGATTTGAATCTCTTTTATAACCAGGGAAGTTGAACACTTTGTCATGTACTTACTGGCCATTTGTTTCTCTTCCTTTGAGAATTCCCTGTTTACTTCATGGGTCAATTTTTTCACTGGGGTAGTGATTCTTTGGAGGCTGAGGTTTTTTTTTTTTTTTCATTTATTCATATGTGCATACATTGGACCATTTCTCCCCCCCCCCATCCCCCTGTAGGGGGCTGAGTTTTTTGAGTTCCTTGTAGATTCTGCTTATTAGTCCCTTATTGGATGAGTAGCTGGCAAAGATTTTCTCCCATTCTGTGGGTTATCTGCTGAGTCTGGTGACTGTTTCCTTTGCTGTACAGAAGTGCTTTGGTTTGATGCAGTCCCATTGGTTGATTGTTTCTCTTAGATGCTGAGCCTTTTGAGTTCTCCTAGGAAGTTGTTCCCTATACCTACCTATTCCACTGTATTTCCTACTGTTTTTTGGAGTTGTTAGAGTTTCAGGCCTTATATTAAGGTCTTCATTCCAGTTTGAGTTGATTTTGGTACTGGGTGAAAGACAGGAATCTACTTTCTTTCTTCTACAGGTGAATATCCAGTCTTCATAGCAGCATTTGTCAAGGAAGCTGCTTTTTCTCCATCATGTGTTTTGGGCTCCTTTGTTGAAGATCAGTTGGCTATAAATGTGTGGGTTTATGTCCGGCTCATCTACTCTAATCCATTGGTCTTCTTGTCTTTATGCCAATGTCGTGCTGCTTTTATTGTTATAGTATAATATAACAATTTTATACTTTGTTGTTGGGTATTGTGATGCCTCCAGCCTTAGACTTTTTGCTCAGAATTGCTTTGGCTATTCAAGGTCTTTTGTGTCTCCATATGTATTTCATGATTTTTTTTCTATTTCCAGGCAGAATGTCATTGGAATTTTGATAGGAATTGTATTGAACATGTAGATTGCTTTCAGTAATATGATCAGTTTCACAATGTTGTTTTTACTAATCCACAAGCTTGAAAGGTTTACCCATCTACTGATGTCTTCTTCAATTTCTCTTTTCAGTGTTTTATATATATATAGTTTCCATTAAAAAGGTATTTAGTTTCTTTCTTTAAATTTATTACAAAGCATTTTATTGTTTTTGAGGCTATTGTAAATGGGATTGTTTCCCTGTTTTCTTTCTTAGTCTGTGAGATGTTGGTATATAGAAAAGCTACTGACTTCTGTATGTTAATTTTGTATCCGGATACTTTGCTGAGTTTTTGGGGTCTCAGGTTAGGATCATGTCATCTGCAAATATGGATACCTTTACTTCTTCCTTCTTTATTTGAATCCCTTTTATTTTTTTTCTATTGTCTTATTGCTCTGGCTAGGAATTCCAAAACAAAATTGAGTAAGTGTGGAGAAAGTGGACAGCCTTGTCTCATTTCTGACATTAAGGGGAACAGTTTTAGTAGTTCTTCATTAAGTATGATATTGGCTCTAGGTTTATCATATGTTGGTTTATTATGTTGAGGAACATTCCTTCTATTGCTAGTTTCTTCAGAGCTTTTATCATGAAAGCATGCTGGATTTTGTCAAAGGTTTTTTCTGCATCTATTGAGAGGATTATATTTTTATTTTTCCTTGCTATTTTATATTTATAGATTTACATATGTTGACACACCACCTCATCCCTGGAATGAAACTGACTTGTTCATGGTGTATGATCTTTCTGACATGTTGTTAAATTGTGTTTGCCAGCATTTTGTTGAGAATTTTTGTCTCTAGATTCATTAAAGATAGTGGTCTAATGCTCTACTCCTGAGCTATACCCCCAACAGAATAGAGGACCCAAATATGAATCCACACAACTATACCCACCTCATTTTTGACAAAGGTGCCAAAAACATACAATGGAGAAAAGACAGCCTCTTCAACAAATGTTGCTGGGAAAAGGGGTTAACCTGTCTGCAAGAAACTGAAACTAGATCCATGTCTATTACACTGTCCTACTATCAATTCAAAATGGATCAAGGACCTAAACATTGGACCTGACACTCTGACAGGAAGGAGCAGGAAACACTCTGGAACTAATAGGTATAGGCAAGGACTTCCTCAATAGAACCCCAGCAGCCCAGCAACTAGGGAAAGAATGGACAAATGGGACTTCATAAAATTAAAAAGTTTCTTTACAACAGAAGAAATGATCTCTAAAGTGAAGAGACCACCCACAGAGTGGGAGAAAATGTTTGCCAGCTATACACATCACACAAGGGACTGATAACCAGAATATACAGGGAACTTAAGAAACTTAACTCTTCTAGAATCAATTAACCAATTAAAAAATGGGCAAGTGAACTAAACAGAACTTTCTCAAAAGAAGAAATTCAAAAGGCCAAAAAGCACAAGAAAAAATGCTCACCATCTCTAGCCATAAAGGAAATGCAAATCAAAACCACACTAAGATTCCACCTCACCACTGTTAGAATAGCCATCATCAAAAACACCACCAACAACAGGTGTTGGTGAGGATGTGGGGAAAAAGGAAACCTAATCCACTGCTGGTAGGAATGCAAGCTGGTGCAACCACTCTGGAAAAAAAATTGGAGGCTTCTTAAAAATCTAAAATAGACCTGCCATATGATCTAGCAATCCCACTCCTGGGGATATACCCAAAGGAATGCAACTCATGTTACTCCAGAGGCACCTGCACACCCATGTTTACTGCAGCACTATTCAGAATAGCCAAGTTATGGAAACAACCAAGATGCCCCACTATTGATGAATGGATCAAGAAAATGTTGCAGTTGTGCACAATGGAATTTTACTCAGCCATGAAGAAGAATGAAATCTTATCATTTGGAGGTAAATGGATGGAACTGGAGAACATCATTCTGAGCGAGGTCAGCCAAACTCAGAAGACCAAAAATCATATATTCTCCCTCATATGTGGACTTTAGATCTAGGGCAAATGCAGCAATGTGGTTGGACTTGGATCACATGACAAAGGGAGAGCACATACAGGAGGTATAGGAATAGGTAGAAAACCCAAAACATGAAAGCATTTGCTGTCCCCACTCCAGAGGAACTGATACAGAAACCTTAAAGTGACAGAGTTTATCATAAGAAGGGGATCAGTAACCAGCGCAAAGGTCAGTTGGAGATGAATTAACATGGGTCATAACACATGTGTACATGAAAGCAATGCTAGGAATATTTCTGTATAGCTATCCTCAACTCAACTAGCAAAAATGCTTTGTCTTCCTTATTAGTTTTGTGTCTTTTCTTCACCAATATTAGTGATAAAGGCAGAACAGAACCTGCCTGGAACTGAGTGGGGATGGGGGGAGCAGGGGAGAGAGTAGGGGAGCAGGGGAGAGAAATGATCCAAATGATGCATGCACATATGAATAAATGAATAAAAAAAGATATTGTTCTATAATTCGCTTTTCTGGTTATGTCTTTTTTGGGTTTCAGAATGAGTGTAATGCTGGCTTCATAGAATGAGTTTGGTAGTGTTCCTTCCCTTTCTATTTCCTGGAAAAGTTTGAGGAGTATTGGTATTAGTTCTTCAAAGGCTTGGTAAAATTCAGCTGTGACTCTATCAGGTCCTGGGCTCCTTTTTGTAGGGAGACTGTTTATTACTGCTTCAATTTCATGGTATGTAATGGACTATTTAGGTGATTAATATCTTCCTGGTTCAATTTTGTTGGGTTATATGTATCTAAGAACTTGTCCATTTCATCTAGAGTTTCTGGTCTATTTGAATATAAGTTTTCAAAGTACTCTCTGGTGATTCTCTGGATTTTGTTGGTATTTGTGGTTCTGTCCCCTTTTTCATCTCTGATATTATTAATTGGGGACTTCTCTGTTTGTCATGTTGGATAAGAGTTTGTTCATCTTTTTAATCTTTTCAAACATCCAACTTTTTGTTTCATTGATTCTTTGTGTAGTTTGTTCGGTTTCTATTTCATTGATCTTGGCCCTCACCTTTATTATTTCCTCTCTATCTGCTGGTTTTGGGTTTGATTTGTTCTTGGTTTTCTAGATTAAAGTGCATAATTAGATTTTTTTTAGACATTTCTGTTTTTTTTAATGTAGGCACTTATAGCAATAAACTTTCTCCTTAGTGTGGCGTTTTTTAATGTCCCACCGATTCTGGTAGGTTGTATTTTATTTTTCATTGGATTCTAGCAAAGTTTTGATTCCTTCACTTATTACTTTGGCCACCTATTTGTTTTTCAGCATTGTGTTCCTCGTTTTCATGTGTTTGAATATTTTTCTGGGTTTCTTTTTTTGTTTAGTCTAGTTTTATTCCATTGTGATCTGATATGATACCGATCACAATTTTGAGATCTCAAATTTGTTGAGACTTGCCTCATGTCCTAAAATATGATCTATTTTGGAGAAAGTTCCAGGAACTGCAGACATGAATTGCCTAGATGTTTGATGAAATACCCTTTAGATATCAACCATGTATATTTATTCTAACAATGGGATTAGCTATGAAGTTTCTTTGCTTATCTTTTGTCTGGATGACCTATATATTAGTAAATGTGGCATATTCAGTTCTCCCTTTATCACTGTGTTAGCTTCTATCTGTGCTTTTAGGGCCGTTAGAGTTATTTTAATGCAGATGTTTGCCCTTGTGTTTGGTGCATATATGTTAAGGATTGATATTTCCTCTTTATGAATTGTTTCTTTCATTAATATGAAGTTACCTTCATGGTTTCTTTTGATTGATTTTAGTCTGAAGTCTACTTTGTCAGATATGAGTGTTGCTACTCTTGCCTGTTTTTGGGATTATTTGCTTGGAAAATTTTTTTTCCACCCCTTGACTCTGAACCAGTGTTTTCTTCTTCTTCTTTTCCTTCTCCTTCTCCTTTCTTCTTTTTTCTTTTATTTAGTGAGATGGATCTGTTGTAATGAATGTATGGTTGGGTCTTGTTTTCTAACTGCTTGCTATCCTATGTCTTTTGACTGGGACATTGAGGCCATTTACATTCATCATTAATACTAAGAGGAGCCTGTTGTTCACAGTTATTCTTGATCCCTTGTTGTTTAGTTTTACCTATCCATTGTTTACTGATCTGCTTGCTCAAAGGGGTTTATTATTTAGTCTTCCTATCTCACTCCAGTTTCTTCTATATGCAAAAGTCCTTTAAGTATCTTCTGTTGTGCTGGCTTGGTGGTCACAAATTCCATTAGTTTTTCCTAGTTTTGGAAGATTTAAATTTCTCCTTCAATTAAGTAGGATACTTTTGCTGGAGGAATAGTCTAGGTTGACAGTTGCTTTCTATTAGGGCCTGAATCATGTCTTTCCATGACCCTCTTGCATTTGGCATTGTTGTTGAGAAATCTGCTATTGTTCTAATGGATTTGCCTCAAAAAGGGTTCCTTAGAGAGGAGTATGCTGGATATGTTACCCCTTGCAGTGTTCTTGTTGTGGTGCCTATTACTTCTTTTCTCCCCTCAGTGAGAAGGCTCGAGGAGGAGATCCTGCTCCTTAATCAGGGCTCAGGGGTTCTCCTCCAGGTGCAGTAGGGAGTGCTTGGTCTCTGTGCACTGTAGGAGGCAGGCCTCTGAGCACCAGCAGAGTAGTGGATTGTCACTCAGTGGAGGAGCTGCGATTCCAGCTCTTGGACAGGAGAGTTGTGATTCTCCTGCAGGGAGGTTCAGTGTGAAGCTCTGAGCTTCTTGGTACCTTGGGAGATCAGGGCTTCTGGTGCTTCCTGCAGAGTAGCAGGTTATAGCTCTCATCCCCTCAACTAGAATCTGGTGTTCTTGCTTTTGATGAGGGAGTGAGGGCTCTCTTAGTGTCAGGGACAGTGGGGAGTGCTGTACCCTGTGGAAGGGAAGCTTCCTGGCACCAGCAGAATAGCAAAGCCTGGAACCTGGGGTTCAATTAGATGTGTTGTGGCATCCTTCTGGCACTGAGTAGCAAATTGAGGGTACCCATGAGGCAGCAAAGCCAGTGGGATTGAATCTTCTGGGCCCACAAGGCAATGGAGGTCCTGGGGTCTACTTGCACTGGGGTGTGGGCTTCCACGAACCCTGGCAGCTGTTACAGTCATGGAGGACCCAAGTCTGCAGGCCGTGTGAGCCTTGAGGCAACTGCTGCAAGTGTGGGGGAACCAAGCCTTCAGGCAGCAGGAGTTCTGGGACCTGCTTTCCAGGTCTGAGCTCTAGGAGGGTAGTGAAGTAATAATGTAAACACCGGGGAACCAAGCCTTTGGTAGTGGGAGTCCTGGGGCCTGATTTCTCACACAGACTTCTGGGAGTATACTTCTGTGGTGCTGCTGCAGGTCTAGCTCATGAGAAACAAGTCTCTGGACAGCAGGAATTCTGGGGCCTTATTTTCCACATGGACTTCAGAAAGTTGATTTCCAAGGTGCTGCTGCCAGCTCTGTTCTAGAGGACTAAGTCTGCAGACAGCAGGAGTTCTGGGGCCTGATTTCCCATACATGCTTCTGGGAGTGCAGTTTGGTGGCACTGCTTCTGGGGGAACTGATCCTGCTGGCTTGTGCCTTCTATTAATTGTGGAGCAGTGGGAGCCATGGGTACTGCTTACACAGGGCTTCTGTTTTCCCTGGATTTTCAGGGTGAAGGTAGAAGGCCATGTAGTTGGGGGGAGCATGGAGCTCTGAGTTCTTCATGTGTACTGGGAGGCAGGATCTATTGTCAAGCAAGGGCTGAGTAATGGAGCCTGGAGCTGCATGGCAACCTCAGTGGCAGGGGATAGGGAGTGTTGAGCTGCGAGTAATTCTTCCCATTCTTTCCATGGTTAGTTGCTTCTCTATTTGTGGATTTGGAGAGGGCTTTGCTTCTAGCTGGTTAGGGAACCCTGTGGGTGCCTTTTGGGGTCCTCTAATATTCCTTTTTCAGGGTAGTTAGTCACTGCTTGGCCATAGGGATGTCAACAATCCACCATCTTCTCTTCCATCCCTCAGGTATTTTAAATATATATCTGAAATATATATATATATATATATATATATATATATATGAAACACACAGGAAATACACAAAAAGTCTTCATAAACAATGTATTGTCTCCACCATGTGGTCAGTGTTGGCAAGCATGGATCTACAGTACCTATGTTATTAGCAGGTCTTTCAGTGTCTTCTTGGTCTATGACCCATTAGAGAGTGCAAAGTGTGGGGCTTACTCACCCTCCTTTCCTACTGTGATTGCTTGCTGGGTTGGTCTTCTCACCAGCATGAGCTAGTGTGGAATTCCAGCAAGAGTTTGCTCCAGAAGATTTACTCCATGCACTCCCAGGGTGCAGCTGACCTGGGCACTACAGATTTTCTTGGTCTCTCATAAGGTGGGGCAACCACCTGCGTGACAGAGGGGACATATCACTTTTCAGGACAGAGACAATGGCATGCCATGTCTCAGCTCCCTGAACTTATTCAGCTGATTGCCAGAGCCACCAGTGTTCAAGGAGAAGTGAGTTTTGTCTCTTTTGTGGCACCTACAGGTTTCCCACTACAGAGTTTTCAGTGGGTTTGTTTCAGTGACACTCTTCTGGTGGCCAATCTGTCTACCCAAGCAAGTTAGCAATATCTGCTTTGGAGTCCCAAATACAACTGAATATGCAGGCACTTTTGGTTGCCAAAACTGCACACTCAGAGTGGTCCTTCTGAAGAACATACCACGAAGGTACTTGGGATAGGGCTGAGAACCTTTCCAGCTTAGCTTGTCCAGGAGGCCCTTGTGCACTGTGCTTTTCCTGGGTAGTGGTGCTTCCCAGGATGCTCCCTACGTATCCACTACCCTGCCCTCTGCTTTGCTGTTGTTTAGTTGGTTCTGGAGCACTCTTTCTCACTCTCTGACCCATATTTAAGAGTCCTTGGCTTTCTCCAAGTCTTTGCTTGTCCCATACTGAATTTAAGCATGTTCCCAAAGAAATCATGCTCTTCAATAAATAGATGCTCTCTAGTTCTTTTGATTCCAACTCACAGAAAAGCTGGTGAGTGTTGGTTGTTTCTTCTCTGCCAGTTTTGAATCCCTCTCTTAAAATTTTCTTAACCAAAATTTTAGAAAATCTTAGGTATTACTTTTATGTTTTATATTTATAATAGTCATATCTGATTGCATTCCATTAATAAAAATATAAAACTATATATTAATTAAATGTGGATAAATAAATCCTTTGTGATAAAACAAATACTTTTCTTTAAAGGAATGTGAACAGAGGCAAATAAAATCCTTACTTCAGATTATTAGATGCTATCTAATAGAGGCTGTGCCTTTATTCACAGCTGTAGAGTCACATATTGGAAACATTGTTTTAGTATTTTATAAATTAACCAAAATAATTGTTTTCATTTATTGTTGTTACCCATTCTCTTTACAAGTGAAGTTTTGTATATCAAGTTTGTGTCAGCTACAATTATAATGAATGAAGGCAAAGTTATGATTATGTTCAAGGTACTCATGAATCTTATATTCCAGTGCAGAAATACTCTTCATATATGCACATATTTATCATAATTATATTACCATGCAGTGATAAGTGCAATTAATTAAAGCCAAATACAGCAAAGAATTACAAAAACTGCCAGTTTTGATCAAAGTCTCTCAAATATTGAAATATGTGAGTGCAAACTTAGAAAAATAGAGGATACATAAATGTGAGGAAGATTATTCAGGAAGAAAGGATGATAAATGCAACTCCCCTCAGTTAACACTGACCTCATTATTCTAGGACTATAACCATGAAAGGAAGATGTGCAAGTGCAGAGAAGAAAGAAGTCAAGTTAAGGAGGCTACAAGGTAGATGGATCATGGATACCCTTGTAGGTTATAAGAACTTCAGATTTTGTTTTCAGTGTGATGAAAAGTTTTTGGAGGAAAAGAATGTATTAGGGGAAATCACGACTAAGTATGGAGCTCATTGTAAGCATATTTAAGGTAATCCTTAAAGCAAATGTACTAAAGATGAGCACATAAAGTGGGTATGTGTCTGATATTCCTGAACATTAGACTGTCACCATGTTTTGAGAGGGAAAAGAGAAAGAGAACTCACCAAGAAACTGATAAAGAACATAGAATGTATTAGGAAGATAAAAATGCTACTGGGGATGCTTGGTTCCAATAGAGGTGGCTTAGATGACTCAGACAAATGTTTTCTCCAGGAACAAAGAGAAGGTGAACTAACAGAAGGTGTGAATTCTGTTCATAAAGACCTCAGATAAACATGAGATTTCAAATATGTGGGATTGAAATCTGGAATAAGAAGGAAACCCAGGAAAACTTGCCCTGAAATTAGAATTAATTCTCTTAACAGAATCCAACTAATCAGGAAGTGTGCATGGATATGCTGAGAATCCAGTAAGTCATTCCAGCAAACACAATGCCTGTGGAACAATCACTGCGATTGAATGTCCACATGGGTGAACTGAGACAAAAATCCCACGCAGTAGCCCAGTCTAGCCTCAAATTTGCATTCCTCCTGTCTTAACCTCCTGAGCACTGGGATTATAGTTGTGCACCAGCACACCTGGCTTTTAACTCACTATTATGTATTTATAACATAATGAAAAAGCAAGTAAATATACAGATAAATATCTCACATGACTATTATGTATTTTTATACAATGCAGATTTCGTTTTCAATTTTTTATTAGTGTAAATTAATTGCACAAAAGCATTTCATTGTGATATTTTCATACATTCATATAATGTACTTTGATCAAATTCAGCCCCTCTATTACTCTTTCTTGTCCCCACCACTCCTTTAAAAACAATTTTAACAAGTTTCAATATTCTGTTTTTATATATGCATGTACAATACTTAGATCATATTCAATCCCCTTCAATCTCTCCTTTTGCCACTGATTGCTGGTTCCCATCCTGAAACCATACATATTTTGCATTACTTTCATTTATTTTTTAATGTCTGTATTCTGCATATGACATGAGATTTAGCGTATGCCTGTGGAGTAGATTCTGGATATGAGCATGATGTAAGTTATTCTACTTCTGAATTCAGGTTCAAAGTAAAGAAAATCAGTATATCAAAGACCTAACTGCATTTCTGTGTTTATCGTGACCCTATTTATGAAAGCTAAGATGTGGAATCAGCTTAGTTGTCCATCAGCAGCAGGACGGAAAAAAAATGTGGCATGAATACACACACAACTCAGTTATAAATTAAAATATTACTCAGACATAAAGAATAATTAAATTCTGTCATTTGCAGCAAAGTAAATGCAACTGGAGAACATTAAGTTAAGTAAAATAATCCAGATGCAGAAAGACAAGTATCTCATTGTCTCTCTCTTATGTAGAAGTTAAACAAGATAGACCTGAATAGTGATTACAAGAGGTTGAGAAGGGTAAGGGTAGAAAGGAGGATAAAAGGAATGAGGATATTGGATACTAAAATAGAATTTGAAAGAATGCATTCTGGTGTTCCACAGCACATAATGATGACTGTGGTCCACAAAATCTATTATATTTTTTATGAAGACCATGAAGAGGGAGTTTTTAGGCTCCAAACCTGAATGCACAATACATGTCCATACACTGGACCCAGATTTCTCACCTTGTTCAAAAATCAGCTCAAATGGATCAAAGACTTGAGTGTAAACCTGAAACTTAGAAACTATTAGAAAAATACTTAGAGGAAACTCTCGAATATTATGCTTCAGGCAATGATTTCCTGAATAGAATTTCAATAGCTCAGGAACTGAAGCAAGAATTGACTAATGAAATTACATGCAGCAAAGGAAACAACCAACAGAGTGAGGAGAAAACCTACATAGTGGGCAAAAATCTTTACCAGCTATTCATTGGGTAGTATATTAATATCTAGAGTATTTAAGATCTAAAAAAGTAACACTGAAAAATAAGTAATCCAATAAAAATGTGCTGAACAGCCACTCTGAAATGGCCAATAGGAACTGGAAAACATGCTCAACAACTTTACAACCAGGGAAATGAAAATCACATCTACTTTAAAATCCACCTCACATTGTTTAGAATAGCTACTATCCAAAAAGATAAAAAAGGAAATAATATGTGCAAATAAGAATGTAGAGAAAGAGAAAATCTTACACATTGTTGGTGGAATGTTAACTAGTACTGCCACTATGGAAAACAATATGTAGGTACTTTAAAAATTTGAAAGCTGAACTTCCATATGATCTAAACGAAATGAATTCAGTATACAAAAGATATCTTTAGGCCCATGTATATTATGCCATTATTCACAATAACCAAGATATGGAATAAGCCTACGTGTCTATCAACAGATGAATAGAGAAAGACATCATGATATACAAAAAATATTATACAGCTTTTAAGACTAAAGAAATTATATCATATAAGAATATGTATAGAACTATGTATTTCAGAAAGAAAAGCATCTTGTGTTTTCTCTTATATGTATGAGAGAGAGACCAAGAGAGAAACAGAGACACACATACAGAGAAACAACTTAGTGAGATAATTCTTAAAAATAGAAGAGGTACTTTTAGGGAAGGGGAAAAGGACAAGAGAGAAGGGGAACAGAGGGTAGTTTAAGAGAGGGCAAAGTGAGAGTGTACATGATGATATACATGTTTGGAAACATTAGAATAAACCCAATAATTTTCCCAACTAGTGAGTGATAATAGTAATTTAAAAATCTAAAAATAAAAGGTAACCCAAACTGCCTTTTCAAGTCCACATGCTTTGGGGGAATAAACTTTGATAAATAAAAGCAAATAAAATTTGCCAACTGATTAAAGCAAATATTTCTTCACAGTTGTCAATATTGAATATAACACAGATACAAAATTTTTCTACCCAAATTTATTAGTAAATCAAGCCCATGTTATCTCTATCTTATTAAATCAATCATTAAAATTACATAAGATGATAGCTAGCTGTTTAATTTCTCTTCATAAGTATTTGAAGCAAAATTAGTAAAATCAAGTTAAGTTAAGTTAAGTACATTATGAAGACAGAATTACCATGTGAAAGATGTGCTTACTATGCCAGAGGTTTTAAAATTCTTTTTTTTTTTTTTGTGGTACTTCTGTTTGAACTGAGGTCTTCATGCTTGTTAGGCAAGTGTTCTACCACATTGAGTCATGACTCTAGCCATTTTTGTTTTGGTTATTTTTGAGAGAGGATCTCATGTTCATGCAAGGGCCTCCTGAATCACTATCTTCCTATTTACACTTCCCACATAGCTAGGATGACAGGCTTGATCTTCTGTGCCCAGCAGTTTCAACATTCTCATCAAAGACTGAAAGTTGAGTCAGTGATATTTGCAGACTTAACAATTTAAGTGTTAGGTATAATTAATAAACCTGGGAGAACAGAAATAAAGTTTACCTGCAGTACAGTTTACCATTACTGAGAATTCCCATATACCCTATATTCTGGTTTTAGTTTCAAAAGGTAATATACCATTTGACCTGGAGAAGGTCTGTACCCACCTGAAACTGATGCCTGCCAGCCTTCTCTCTGGAAGCCAATCCATTCCAGAATCCAGGAACTCACTGGTAAGCTGAGAAGATTCTCTCTTTGAGAATTATTTCTTTCTCATTATTTCACAAAGTAACTACATACTGCGTTACTTTTTTCAAGGTATTTCTGCTCTTTTATTTCAAAAATTTTATGCAGTAAGGAAACTAAATTCATTTGCTCAGGTTTATGTAAGCAATCATTTGAGAAAAACGTCAAGACACAGTTTAGCTTAAAATGGTTTGATTGTTTTGAATGGCAATATTTTGTTGTCATGTGGAGAGAATCAAACACAGAGATGCCTTTCATGCTGGTGTATATATAGATATATATATGTTTTAGACATGCAGATAATATTGCTGAGAACAGGAAAATGATCATTTACTCAGGCAGTGTGTAACATATCCAATGGACTCAATTTAAGTTAGGGAAGAATTATTTTTATAAATTCATGTTCATTTTTCCTTGCCTCATTGTAAACTAGTAAACATTTTTACCTGCTAAGCGGACAATCTCATAGTGTAGCAGAGAGGAGGATCAGAAGAAAACAGTCTAAGACTGAGACCTGAGCAGGTAGCAGGGAGGTAGGGATGGCACAGCAGAGAGATAAAACCTGAGAAATGTGAACATGAGGAAGGTCATGTAGCACCAGGAAAGGGAAAGTCATGTAGCACTAGGATAAAGTAGCTAATAAAATAAAATATAACCGTATATGGATTAGAGCTTGCTTTTTGCGTCTATAACCTGTTTGCAAGGGTATATAAGGTGAGACCCCTTTGTTCTTGGGGCTCAGTCTTTGCACATGAGTCCACTGGGTCTGTGCTGGCACAATAAAATGTTCCTTCCTGCTAATTGCCTCAGTGTCACGTATCTCAGCCAGCAAACTCCTGCAACAATAGTAGTGACAGACTTTCTGCTTTTGGGATTTTCTGATATCTGGGAGCTGTGGAGGTGCATGCAGGGTTGTTTCCACTGATGAATATGTACTGCTGGGGAACAGTTCCTCATAGTCATTAATGCTTTTTATTTTTATCTTCATATGCCCATCTACCTCTTCCTGAAGAACCTCTTCTGTTTGGAGTTGTGCCACAATTCAGTTACTGTGTCTAAACTCCCTCATTCACACCACTTCCATCTCTTCTCTTGCCATGTGGTTCAAGTCTATTTTTTCTTTGTTTTTAACTCTGGCATTGGCCTTTCTATGATTGCTACCTAGCCACTTATCACCTTTCTAAAACAGAGCAATGATGATATTAGGAAAATACCACCAGGTGGTAGCCACTGCCAGCCTAAGTTGCTCTTCCTTTGCAGCAGTCCACACAGGAAACATGTTTTCAAGATCCAGCATGGTTGCCAGTACTTCTGTGACATCCCTCATGTGTTGGCTCTGATTTCCTGTGAGATTTTCTTTGTAGGATTTGTGATCCTGGCTCTGAGTTCATGCTTGCTGCTGAATGCTTTGTTCTTACAATCCATCACCTATTTCTAAATCTCAACTATGCTCTAAATCTGTTCAGTAGAAACTTAAGCAAAAGCCTTTGCCTGTTCCCCACAGCTTATTATTACCAACTCTCCCTCACCAAAATGTTTTTTGCTGCCTCAAGAACAATTGCAAAAACAGTCCAATCAAGACTTGTTGAATGCTCTAACATACATACTTTTGCCTTCCTCCCTGAATCCAATCATACATAGTCTTAGAAATAAGAAAACCAAAACAGGTACGTGAACACTACTTGTGAAGACACATCTTCTGTAAAAGTACAACTTCTTGGCCCTTGCTGTATAGGAGCTGTAGCAAAACACATAACAAGAGAAAATACTTGATGACAAAATAATGATAAAACCTGCTTATGAAATGATGAAAAGTTTGGAAAAAAATTTGAATGGGAAAAGAAAATTTACTATATTCTATTTAGAAAGAATTGCAAATGCTTCTTGAAGAAATAAATTTATGTTCATGTAAAATATTTCAAAATTATGGAACTTCAATTTTTATTAGTGATCCACTTCTCAGTCTATGCATCTTAAAACTCATTTAAGTGCTTTTCATTGAACCCATAGGCCTGCACACATGTTACTATGGATATTTTGGAAGGGGACAAACACACATCTGACATATCTGTTTTTAGTTCCTGATGCAGTTGCTCATGAAAACAGGAACTAAAGCAGTAGAATAGCTTCACAAAATGACATTGTATGCTTTAGATTTTTGTCAAATATTTTCAGCTATATAAATAGCTATTTCTATAAATTTAAAACATGAAAGAAGACACCTTTTTATGAGATCATTACAATACATTAAACAAAATAAAAAATAATTATAATAGCATGAAGGATTACACTTCAATCAATTGAATCACCTACCAAAAATGGAACATTTTCTAGGGAAGTAAAACCAAACAAAACTGAATATTGAAGAAATAGAAAATCTTAGTAGAATAATAATGACATAAGGAATTGAACAGTAACCAAAACTGTTCTAAAATAAATGCCCACAGTAGATGGTGGATAATTCTATCAGATATTTAAAAAAATTAACAACACCCTTCACGAACACCTCCAAAAAACAAAAGTGTAATCTTCTGAACTCAATATATGAGGCTATAATTTTCCTGATACAGTAACCAAGAACAGTACAAGAAAAGATAACTAAATATTAAAATCTTCATTGAATATTGATGCAAGGATCATTAATGGCATATTTATAACTGAGTTTAAGAGCACATTAATGCAGTTAAAACTAATGTCTAAATTGGACTAATTTCTAGAATCTAAAATACTTCACCATATGGCGATCAGTAATTAAAACATGGTGGAGTGGCTCAAGTGGTAGAGAGCCAGCCTAGCAAATATGAGGCCCTGAGTTCAAATCCTGGTACCACCAAAATATTAAGGATAAATATACAAGATAATCTTAGTTTATACATAAAAAGCATCTGAAAAAAATTCTTTGGCAGTACCAGAGTACTGACAAAAATACTCAGGACCTCATGTTTTCTAGGCAAGTGTTCTACTACTTCAACCATACCTTTGGTCTTTTTTGTTTTAGCTATTTTCTGGAGAGGGTTTCTTGCTTTTTGCTCAGGATCAGCCTGGACTACAATCCTACCTATGCTTCCCACATAGCTGGGATTATAGGCATATGCTGCCACACCTGCTTATTGATTGAGATAACTTTTTGCCAGGCCTGGACTCAAACCATTCTCCTTCCAGTCTTTACCACCTGAGTACTGGGGTTATAGGAATAAGTCATCATTCCTGGCAAGCATCTGAAAACATTTAACACATTTTCCTGATTAAAAAATACTAATCCTAGGGTGAGGGAGGAAAAAAATACTAACCACTTACCCCCTCCAGAATAGAATGAAATAATAACAACATAATCAAGACTGCTTATGAAAAATCCACAGTCAACAGCACCCTCAATACAGGAAAATGGAAAATTTTCTTTAAGATCAGGAAAACAGTAATGATTCTCACACTCACTACAACTCTATTCAATATAATAAGCATTAAAATGAACAAAAGTTATTCAAGTTTGAAAATAAGTGAAATTAACTTACTTGCATATCCATTAGCTTTTACATCTAAAGCACTAAATATTCTATACCTACACACAAAAAAAAAACCATGTTAGGCAGGCATTGGTGACTCAGGCCTGTAATCCTAGCTGCTTGGGAGGTTGCCGTCAGGAGGATCATGGTTTGAGGCCAACCAGGCCAAAAAATGTCCCAGATCCCATTTCAATAGAAAAAAAGCTGGGTGTGGGGTGGTGTGCCTCTCATTCTCATGACAGTGAGAAACTTGAAATATGAGGATCCTGGTTCAGGCTGGCCTGGGCAAAAAGTGAGACCTTATCTCCAAAATAACGAGAACAAACAGGCTGAAGGTGTGGCTCAAGTAGTACTGTACCTGTCTAGAATGTGCAAAGCCCTGAGTTAAAACACCAAGACTAACAAAAACCAACCAAACAAACAAAAAAGAAAATACCTGTTAGAACTAATAAACTCAGAAAGTTTCAGGTTAGAAAAGCATCACAAAATTAGTTGTCTTTCTACACAATAAAAAAAATATGAAAAGAAAAAGAAATAAAGTAATTCCATTTATATAGAATAAATGTAACCTTGAAGATGGAAAACTTTTACACCGACAAATGGAAACAATGTTGAAATGAATTAAAGAAGATAAAAGTAGTTGGAAACACACCCAATATGCACATATTGGCAAACTAAATATTGATAAACACTACCCCATGGGATCTATATATTAAACAAAATATCAATACTCCAATGGAATTGATAATAATTCCATATAATTGATTGATATGGAATTTCAAAGGACCCCAAGTAAACAACATATCTTGAAAACAAAGAACCAAGTGTGAGGTTTCTTGCTTCCAGACTTAAGATCATACTACAAAGATATGCTAATGAAAATGATGTGGAAATTGCTTAAAGACAAAAAGTAGACCCACAAATGCAATAAGAGTAGAATAAACCTTGGCATGTATGGTCAAATGATTTTTCATAAGAGTTCCAGGCCATTTCTGGAGGTGGTGTGTAGTTTTCCACATATATTCAAAGACACAAAATTAGTCAAGACTTGTATGTGTGAGCTAAGCTATAAGTACTGTAAAGAACTTTGGAGGAAAATGGGGGATATCTTTGCCACATGGGTCAGGTTCATGACAAAAACAGACCCCAAATTAAAAAAATACAAATAAATAATAAGGATTCATATTTTTCAAATGATACATTTTTAAATGAAAAAAATCTGGTTTTTGTAATTGAAGATAGCAATTGGGGGAGGGAGAACCAGAGGATGGTCTCCTAATGAAGGGTAAACAGCAAGTCTTGTATTGAGGAAGGGTGTTAACACCAAATTCAGCTGGGAGGTTGGGGTAAGGAGAAGCTTGAGCTGTACAAAGTGATTGCAGTCAGATCTCCCAGATGAACTTGACTTTTCTGCTTTTCTTAAGACCCTGTTATCAGTACCCTTAACTAATAATTTTTTCTTGGAAAAACCCTGAATTTATGAAGGATGTACATTCTATTCTGTCAGTATATCTCTTTCCCAACTCTCTGTTTCCACAGAGTATTTTCATGTACTTACCTTTCTTTGGCTTAGACTATACTATTGTATGAAACTGCAGTATTTGGACAAGATTATTCAAGTTATCTATTAGTTTTTGCTTTTAAAATGATAGTGCAGGTTCAGTTTAATCATATATAAAAAAATAAATTCATAGCAAAGTAATTATATGTTCATTTCACTTTACATTGAATTATATGTCAAGTATATATTTGATTTATAAATTAATCTTCTGAATAGTGAAGATAGAAGACATATATAAAAAAGAATAGAAAAACCTGCAATCTCATCACCAAATAAAATATTTACTATAGGATTTCAGTTTCTTATTTTTAAAATATATTTTAAAATAAATATAAGAGGGATATATGCTATATTTTATTAAAATATGAGATACAGAATAGAATTAAGCTTCTTAAATATTATATTTATATGACATTAAGCTCTTACAAAAATATCATTCTTTCATTGTAATTTAAAACTTTATTTTTTACTTTAAAAGCAGAATTTATGTAACAAGTTTTCTATTTTGCGAAGCATAGCATTCTTTCTCATTTTTTCTTTTTTAATATTGAGATGAATATATGCATAAAGAACCCTTTGATTCTGTGATTGCATGTTTTATTAACATACCCTGTTGCTTTTCAAATCATACATTGGCATTGCTCAGCATTGAGAGCCTAGTGAGACCTACCACAGATAGCTGTATCTGGTCTTTCTACTTCACTCATATTACTACTGATCATCAGTTGCTTCTCCTCTCTGTAATTCAGCAAGTAAAATAGCCAGGAGGCCCTGTGGTTCAGGTCATTTCTTTATTATTTATCTATTTAGGTCATCTGAGAATTCTACTCCACCAAAATGTTTGTGATTCTTATTTAGTCGATTTTTTTTTTAGAAATTAATAAGCAAAATAATAATGTGTATTACTTACCTAATAATAGGTCATAGCCTTTGTGCTAATCCCTGTTATTAAATAAGTTTTAGCCTATTTGACCTTTGATTTTTTTTTATATGTCAAACACAAATTCCTCAATTAAAATATTGTAATATTTTCACCTCTCCTTCTTTTTGGTGATTTTCCTTTTTCCAACCTTTAACTTAAATTTATTGTTAATTTGTTGATTGCTTTTATGTGTTTAGGTAAATTTTTACCAGTACATTTATCTAGTTATTTATGGTTTCATTTTCTACATCTAAATATTTAATTAGTTAGAATTTTAAGTGCAAAAAATTCCCAATTTTAATAGTTGTTCTAGGATATTCATATTTATTCATATATGTGAATATCCTATATTATGAATACATATGAATATATGGTCTAAAAGGATGAAACATGGAGAGATCCAAGATGGTGACTGGGACACAGCCGCAGAACTCCTGAGCTCCGTGAACCAGGGACTTTGCTGAGAGGATGGAGACACACTTGGATGAGGTAAAGCACAAGGGAGATCTGAAACATCAGCACTCTGAGCCCGCAGCTCAGGGAAGGCGATGATATACTAAAAGAATAGCCTGTGCTGCACACCAAATCTTGCCCCATAGGCCCACAAAGTCACTGCTCTGCAGGCTGTGGAACCTCTGATCACATACCTCAGACCTGCATGATCTTTTCCAGACTAAGCCCCTAAGGTCTGACAAGGCAGCGATTCACACACATGATCTCTGCTGGGCCATGCCCTCAGGCCGGCAGGCTTGCACAATCTCCGCCCTGCCGACCTGTGCCCCTCTGGCCTGCCAAGTTGGCAATCAACAGACATTCACAATCTCCACTAGGCCTGCACAGACCTGCACGATCTCTGCAGGGCAGTGCCCCTCATGCCTGCATAGGCCTGCACGATCTCTGTGGGGACCATTCCCTTAAACCCTACCAAGCTGGCAATCCACAGACATGCACTGTCTCCACTCCACCAGGCCCTCACCCTTCAGGCACGCCAGGCCCATGCTCTAAAGGCCTACTATTTCTCTCAATGAAAGGCCTGGCCCAGATGCCAGTGGGACCCTACCTACCTGCCACCTGCCATAGGAGGGAGCCAAATCTGCCTAAAAGACACACACAGACAGATCTGGATGTTAAAGAAATAACATCAGAAAACTGCAATTCTACTGTTCCAGAATGGGTAATTTTTTTTTTCTTTTTTTCCCATTCTTTAAGAGTATTGCTGCCTGGTTTGTTGTTTGATCACCCACCATCTCTCTTATTTTTTTTCCTCTCTTCTCTTTCCTTTTATCTTTCCATTTTTTCCCTTTTTAATCCTTCTTTCTTGGTTTTGTTAGTATTAATATTGTAACACAGCTAATACTAAATTACACATAGTCCAGGAATAGAAATGGTACCTACTGGAAATATGGAAAGAAGAAAAAGGAACAGAAATCATTCTCCCCTCAAAAACAAAGGAGTACAGGATTTAGAGTGAAATGAAAAAAACAGATACCCAGATCCAGACTCCAACAAAACAAAGACAAACCATACCAAGGAACCCAATGAAGCCCACAAGAACACCCAGAAAAAAGAAATTCTACAAGTAATTAATGAGAATTTCATAAAGATGTTATTAGATGTGATCATCCAAAACATACAGGAGGCACTAAAGAAATTCCAAGACAACAAAATTAAAGAATATGAGAAAACACAGAAACAAATAAGTGAAGCCATAGGAACCCTAAATAAATACCAAACTGAAACAGAGATCACCAAAAACAGAGAGATAAATGAATTAAGAGCAAAAATTGACAATATTAAAGAGGAAGTAACCCACAAGATGGAAAACTTCAGAAAAAAATAATGAACCAGAAATATAAAACAAAATAGAAGGCCAATCCAGCAGAATAGAACAAACAGAAGTCAGAATCTCAGAACCAGAAGATGAAATGGCAATTAAAGGAAAACTAAAGAGCTATTAGTTAAACAACTCAAGACCTGTGAAAAAGAAAATGCAAGAGCTTACTGACTCCATCAAAAGACCAAACCTGAGAATCATGGGCATTGAAGAAGGAGAAGAGGTGTAAGCAAAAAGGATTTGTAATATATTCAACAAAATAATAACAGAAGATTTCCCAAATCTAGAGAAAACTATATACATTCAGGTACAGGAAGCCTCCAGCACACTGAATAGACATGGCCAAAATAGAACTACCCCATGACATATTATCATTAAACAACAAATACAGAGACTAGAGAAAGAATATTGAAGGCTGTAAGAGAGAAAAAACAAATAATATACAAAGGTAAACCCATCAAAATCACAGCAGGCTTCTCAGTGGAAACATTAAAAGCAAGAAGAGCATGGAGTGAGGTCTTCCAAGCAATGAATGAAAATAAATTCAACCCTAGGATACTCTACTCAGCAAAAGTATCATTCAAAGTAGATAGAGTTATAAAAGTCTTCCATGATAAGCAGAAACTAAAACAATATATGACCACCAAGCCACCACTACAAAAGATTCTCCAAGGAATTCTCCATACAGAAAATGAAAGCAAACAAAACCATGAAAAAGTAGGCAATATCAATTCACAAGAGAAGAAAAGGCAAGAAAGTAAAGAATAAGACTGATTTAGCTACACGCAATCAAACCCTTAATCACCAAAGACAACTACATGACAGGAATCACCACATACTTATCAATATTAACACTGAAAGCTAATGGAATAAATTCCCCCATCAAAAGACACAGGCTGGCAAACTGGATTAAAAAGGAAGATCCAACAATTGGCTGCCTACAGGAGACCCACCTCATTGACATAAATAAGCACTGGCTGAGAGTGAAAGGCTGGAAGAAGATTTACCAAGCCAATGGCCCCTGAGAACAGGCAGGAGTAGCAATACTTATCTTGGACAAAGTAGACTTTAAACCTACATTGATCAATTGAGATAAAGAAGGACACTCCATACTAATGAAAGGGGAAATACACAAAAAGGAAATAACCATTTTCAACCTATATGCACCCAACGTCAATTCACCCTGAAGGATGTAAAAACATATATAAACTCCAAAACAGTGGTAGTGGGAGACCTTAATACCCCCTATCACCAATAGATAAGTCATCCAAATAAAAAATCAGTAAAGAAATCCTAGAAATAATTCACACCTAGATCAACTAGGCCAAGCTGATATTTACAGAATATTTCATCCAACTTCTACACAATATACATTCTTCTCAGCAGCCCATGGAACCTTCTCCAAAATTGATCATATCTCAGGGCACAAAGCAATCCTCAGCAAACATAAGAAAATAGAAATAATCCCATGTATTCTGTCTGATCACAATGCATTAAAACTAGAAATCAACAACAAAAACAGCAGTAAAAAGACATGCAAAGAATTGGAAGCTGAACAACACATTGCTCAATGATGAATGGGTCATTAATTAAATAAAAGAGGAAATTAAAAGGTTCCTGGAAGTTAATGAAAATGAAAACACTACCTACCAGAGACTATGGGACACAGCAAAGGCCATGCTAAGAGGAAAGTTTATAGCCATGAGTGCATATATTAAAAGGACAGAAAGATCTCATATCAATGACCTTATACTACAGGTCAAATGCCTAGAAAAACAAGAATAAGCAAATCCCAAACAAGCAGAAGGAAAGAAATAATTAAAATAAGGGCTGAAATAAACAAAATAGAAACAAATAAGGAAAAACACAAAGAATCAATGAAACAAAAAGCTGGTTCTTTGAAAAAATAAATAAAAATAAATAAGATTGAAAGACCCCTGGCAAACCTGACCAGAAATGCAAAAGGGGAGATAATAGCAAGCACCATGGAAACCATCACAGACTACTTCAAGAGCTTATACTCTAATAAATTTGAACATAATGAAGAAATGGACAGATTTCTAGAAACTTAAAACCACCCAAAACTGAACCAAGAGGATATTAATCACCTGAATAGATCTATAACACAAAAAGACATTGAAGCTACCATCAGGAGCCTCCCAAAAAAGAAAAGTCCAGGACCTGATGGATTCACTGCTGTATTCTATCAGATGTTTAATGGAGAACTAATACTAACTCTCCTAAAACTGTTCCACAAAAAAGAAAGAGATGGAACACAGTCTAACTCATTTTATGAAGCCAATATTACTCTCATCCCAAAACCAGACAAAGTAAACAAAGTCAAACTACAGGCCAACTTCCTTAATAAATATTGATGCAAAAATCCTTAATAAAATAATGGCAAACCGAATCCAACAACACATCAGAAAGATCATACACCATGACCAAGTTGTCTTCATCCCAGGGATGCAGGGGTGGTTCAACATACACAAATCTTTAAATGTAGTACACCACATCAATAGAAGCAAAGGCAATGACCACTTGATCATCTCAATAGATGCAGAAAAAGCCATCGATAAGATATAACAGCACTTCATGATAAAAGCTCTAAGAAAACTAGGAATAAAAAGAATGTACCTCAACAATGTAAAGGCTATATATGACAAACGTACAGCCAACATCATACTTAATGGTGAAAAACTGAAACCATTACCTCTAAAATCAGTAATGAAACAAGGGTGTCCACTATTCCCACTCCTATTCAACGTAGTACTGGAATTTCCAGCCAGAGCAATTAGGCAAGAATAAGAACTAAAAAGAATACAAATAGGTAAAGAAACTGTCAAAATATCCTTGTTTGCAGATGATATGATCCTATACCTTAAACATCCAAAAAACTCTACCCAAAAAAATTAGACACCATAAACAGCTACAGTAAGGTGGCAAGGTACAAAATCAACTTACAAAATCATAAGTTTTTCTGTACACCTACAATGAACAAACTGAGAAGGAATATATGGAAAAAAATTCCATTCAAAATAGCCTCAAAAAATCAAATACCTAAGAGTAAATTTAACAAAGGATGTGCATGAACTGTACAAGAGAATTAAAAACTCCTGAAGAAAGAGATAGAGGAATACTACAGAAGATAGAAAGATCTCTCATGCTCATGGATCAACATAGTAAAAGTTGCTATACTATCAAAAGCAATCTACATGTTTAATGTGATTCCCATGAAAATCTCAATAACTTTCATCACAGAGATTGAAAACTCAACCCTAAAGTTCATTTGGAAACACAAAAGATTGTGAATAGCCAAGGCAAAACTCAGCATAAAGAGCCATGCTGGAGGTATCACAATACCTGACATCAAACTATATTACAAAGCAATAGCAATAAAAACAGCATGGTACTGGCAAAAAAACAGACATGAAGACCAATAAAACAGAATAGAGGACCTGGATATGAATCCACACAACTATACCCACCTTATTTTTGACAAAGGGGCCAAAAATATACAATGGAAAAAAAGACAGCATCTTCAAGATATGTTGCTGGGAAAGGAGATAACCTGTCTGCAAGAAACTGGAATTAGATCCATGTCTATCACCCTGTACTACTATCAACTCTAAATGGATCAATAACCTAAATTTCAGACCTGAAATTCTGAAGTTACTACAGGAAGGAGCAGGAAACACTCTGCAACTAATAGGTATAGGCAAGGACTTCCTCAATAGAACCCCAGCAGCCCAGCAACTAGAAGAAAGAATGGGACTTCATAATATTAGAAAGCTTCTGCACAACAAAAGAAATGGTCTTTCAACTGAGGAGACCACCCACAGAGTGGGAGAAAATATTTGCCAGCTATAAATCTGACAAGGGACTCATAACTGGAATATACAGGGAGCTTAATAACTAAACTCTCCTAAAATCAATGAACCAATTAAGAAATGGGCAACTGAACTAAACAGAACTTTCTCAAAAGAAGAAATTAAAATGGCCAAAAAACACATGAAAAAATGCTCACCATCTATGGCTATAAAGGAAATGCAAATCAAAACCACACTAAGTTTCCACCTCATCCCCTTTAGAGTAGCCATCATCCAAAACACCACCAACATCAAGTGTTGGTGAGGATGTGGGGAAAAAGGAACCCTAGTCCACTGCTAGTGGGAATGCAAACTGGTGCAATCACTCATGAAAAAAATTTGGAGGCTTCTTAAAAAATCTAAACATAAACCTGCCATGTAATCTAGCAATCCCACTCTTGGGGATATACCCAAAGGAATGCAACACAGTTTACTCCAGAGACACCTGCACACTCATGTTTATTGCAGGTTGTTCACAATAGGCAAGTTATGGAAACAACCAAGATGCCCCACTATTGATGAATGGATCACTAAAATGTGGTACTTGTACACAATGGAATTTTACTCAGCCATGAAGAAGAATGAAATCTTATCATTTGCGGGTAAATGTATGGAACTGGAGAATATCATTCTGAGCGAGGTCAGCCAGACTAAGAAGACCAAAAATCATATGTTCTACCTCATATGCGGACTTTAGTTCTAGGGCAAATGCAGCAATGTGGTTGGACTTGGATCACATGACAAGGGGAGAGCACATATGGGAGATATAGAAATAGGTAGAAAATCCAAAACTTGAAAGTGTTTGATGGCCCCACTCCAGAGGAGCTAATATAGAAACTTTAAAGTGACAAAAGTTAACATGAGAAGGGGATCAAAAACAAGTGTAAAGATCAGTTAGAGATGAACTAACATGGGTTGTAACACATGGGTACACGAAAGCAATGTTAGGAATCTCTCTGTATAGCTATCCTTAACTCAACTAGCAAAAATGCTTTGTCTTCCTTATTATGCTCGTGTTTTTCTTCAACAAAATTAGTGATAAGTGCAGAACAGGACCTACCTGGAACTGATTGGGGGAGGGGGGAGAGGGTCGGTGTTAGGGGTGTTGAGTAATGACCCAAACAATGTATGTGGATGTGAATAAATGAATAAAAAATATTTTAATGTCGTTCAAAAGTCCAGTGTAAAGTCTCTAGTATGACTCAATGCAACATCTTTTTGAGAGACACTAAAAATACTAAAAAATACATACTTCCAAAAAAAAGTAAAAAAAAGGCTGAAACACATTCTCAAAGCAAATTTTTGAATAATATACTATGATATGTACAAATAAAATTTTTTTCATTAAACTTTAATATGTTTCACATTAGGCAACATTTTATATCAAAGTAAAAAATATGAAAAGGAAAGAAAAAAGTTGCACCATATTAAAATTTAGGAAAAATTATTTCTCTTAGAAAAAAAGTATCATATGATGTTTTTGTTAAATAGAATTCAAATATCATAAGGAGTTATCCACAGAGAAATATAAAAACAGAAGCAGCCACTTATAGTGAGCCTTTAAACTTATGGTGTTAAAGAGAGGAGAAAAAGAAAATTAAAAAAAGAAAATTGTGTTAAGAGCAACTGGTATTTAGAAAAAAGCCATAAATGTTTAATAATTTGAAAACAAGAATTAAACATTTTGAGAAAATAAAACCAAAATCAAAAGATTAATATGTAAATGATTAATTTGGAAGACAACAAAAATGTAAAATATAAAATATAAATAATAATTTTAAAAACCTAATTAAAGCACCTAAGTTGAAAATATTACTATGATTAATATTGATAAAATTAATATCAATACTATCAGGAGAGAGGACAAGATGGTGGATTACAATCTCAGGTAGGAGTGATTGGTATTTTAGGCAGGGGAAGGTGCCAGTAAAAGAGCAAGGAAATATAGAGATATGGACTCTTGATCTAAAAAAGAACAAAGGACCCTAACAAGCAAAGTGGTAGGAGTGAAGGATAAAAACCCAATGAGGCTGGAAGTAAAATAGAAGAGGAAGGGCCCATCTTCAGGGGACTCTATGAGCACACAAGTGGTACTTTGCATAAATAAAGTTTAAGATAGGATATCTGCGTCCTACATAGGAAGTATATTACACAGAAGGAACTCCATTCATCTTCTCATTCACTCACCTAAGCTATGGAGGAAAATCTACTTCAGAGAGATATTAAAGATAAGTCTACTAGGGAAAAATATGTATGTATGGCCACATTACAGCAAATACATTAAATAACCAAAGGATGAATCCAAGACTCAGTGTAGATCCAGCAAATTGGTGGAGAAAGACTCAGATTCACAGACACATATGGTTTGAAAAGAGGTGGACTTTGCACTACTTGCTGCTGTGCAATTGTACTTGCCCAGTGAACTTGGAAACTAGTTTCCTGAGGTTCATCCTATCTCACCATGCATCTGGAGCCCTTGACCTGTGTACATGGGTAGAGTGAGGATTCCCCTCACCTTGAACTGCCCTCTCAACTTTTGCCATACACCTCCAACAGCCCTGTCTATCCAGAGATGTTGCTTCACCATGAAGCAACATGGCACACCCTGAGATGTTGTTGTGCTCCCAAGAAGCTCTGTCTCCTTGAAACTGTTTCTGTGGTGCCCACAACTGACCTGTACCCCAGAGGTTTGCTAGGGTTCTAGCATGCAGAAACTTAGCAAACTGCTCTACCCTTTAATGCACCGACAAGGAATCATGGGCAGGCCTATGTGCAGAAGGAAGTCACTACCAAACATATGGGGGGTGACACAGACAGAACTCTCAGGTCCAGAGATGGGGAAATCATCTTCTGTCTTCATGGATACCAACGAGTATCCACCATTTTTCTTAGCAAGGAAGAATTATAAGCTGGTTTTTCTCTCATTTTCTTCTTTCCTCAAGTGTACTATCTTTCCCTGTAATAATTATACTGTGCTCTCTCACACTATTATTTCTTATATCTTCAACCCATGTACTTCTCCCTTTTTCTCATTTTCCTGCTTCTCACCTTTCTTTTATCTCTTAGTAGTACTTAAGTTTTATATAACTTTAATAATTTGTAAACTCCTAGTTTCTCCATAAGAATCCTAGTTTCTTTCTTTTATAGCCTTATGATGATGCATTTAACATTTTCAATTGTTTCATACTACATTTAAACATCTGTTTTGTTTTTGAATTGTTGACTATGTTACTGCTATCAGCTCTCTCTCTTCAGAGCAGAAGTGGAAGAGATGTCTACCCTAACATGCACAAATTGTAACATAGAAACACAAATAATGATCAAGGAAGACAACATGCCTTATCTGAAAGCACAAAACCAGTAATAATTGAATCCAAATATCCTGTTATGACTGAAATGCTTAATAAAGAATTCAAAAATTTACTTTTTAAAATACCAATAACCTTAAAGAGGATATAAACAAACAGACAAATGAAGAAAGAAAATAAAATGAAGACCTGAAAAAAAAGTCAGCACCATGGATGAGAAATCTAAGATGGATTTTGAGACTAGGAGAAAAACAAAATTAAAATAAAAATGTTGGAAATGAATATTCAATAAATCAAACAATAAACACAACAGAAAACATCATCAGTGGAAGAAAAAGTATCAGAGACTGAAGGTAAAATTGAGGAAATATCACACATGGCAATAAAGAAAAAATAAATAAGCATGACCACAACTTCAAAAATTCTGGGACATAATCAAGAGACCAAATGTAAGAACCCATGGCTTAGAAGAAGGAGCTGAGATGCAAGCTAAATGCATGGAAAAATTATTTAATGAAATTATAGTAGGCAACTTAACAAATTGTGGGAAAAGATATGAACATTCAATTACAGGAAGCATTTAGAACCACAAATAGACTGGACCAGTGAAACATTTAACCATGCCACATTCTAGATAAAATGCAAAGATTAGAGAAAAGGTTTTTTAAAGTTTCAAGAGAAAAATGCCAACATTCCTACAAAGACAAACACATCAGTACTTCAGACCTGTCAGTAGAAAACCTAAATCCAGGAAAGTGTAGAATAATATCTTTCAAGCCTGAATAAAAATAAATGGCAGCTAAGATTTCAAAATCTGGCATAATTATCTTTCAAAATTAATAGAGAAGTAATAATCTTCCAAGATAAGTGTAATATAGAGCAATATATCACTACTAAACCTGTACTGCAGGAGATAATTAAAGGAATTCTTCACATAGCGGAGAAAAGACTGTCTCAAACACAAAAATTACATGAACAAGAATTCAATAATGATTTTAAGGATGCTCAATGACATTCAAGACAGACAATTCAATGAAATTAGATGAAAAAAAACCTTATCACCTGAATGAAGAATTAGGCCAAAAGATATAGATCATAAAAAATAATCAAGCAATACATTTGGGCCTGAAAACTTTTAAAAATGAAATTAAAAGTACAGTTAAGAACCTAAAATCAGACCTAGCAGAAGGAAGAATTTCCAAATGTGATGAAACATCTTTTGAAATTATCCATTCAGACAAAAATATAAAGAAATGTATGGAACAAACAACGAAAACAAGTATTCCATAGCGGGTGTCAAGAGAAGAGAAATGGCATAGAAAATGTATTTAAGTGAATAGTAGCTAAAACATTCCTATGTCTTAAGAAAAATATTGACATTTAGGTCCAGGAAGCTCAAAGTACTCCAATGAGAAATGACCGAAAGAAGTCCTATCCAAGGGATATCATGGTCGAACTGTTGAGTAGCCGACAACAAATCACAAAGCAAAACATCAAAAGGGGAAGAAATGAACAAAGCCATCTGAAAAAATTAATAAAATGAAGATAGTAAGTTTTTACCTATCAATAGTAACCTTAAATTTAAAGGAATTAATCTCCCCAATTAAAATATTGAAAATGATCGAATGCACACAAAAAATCAGGAACCATTAATAACCTGCATGAATGAAGCTCGCCTCCCCTGTAAAGATACAGAGACTGAAAGTGAAGAAATGCAAGATATTACTACCAACAGATATTAAAAGCAAGTTAAAATAGCTTCAAGTATACAAGATAAGTTAGAATTTAAGAAAAAAACTATAGATAGAGACAAAAAGGTCACCATATAATAATGAAGAGATCAAGTCAATAAAAGGAAATTGCAAATGCTAATCTGTATGCACCTTATATGCATCCACTATCAGAGCTCCCAATTACAATGTGAACATTATTAGTTCTAAAGGGAAATATAATACCCAAAATTATAATCGGTGGGGACTTTAATATACTCCACTTTCCTTGATGAACAGATGATCTAGATTTTAAAAAAATCAGAAAAGAAACATCAGAGCTCAGCTATTCTGTGAGACAAATTGGCCCATTAAAAATGGACAGAAGACTTTATCCAACAGCTACATGATACATGTTATTTATGTAAGCAAATGCAATATTTTTCAGAATAGCTGTTATGCAATAGGAAGAAATAGAAAGCATGAAAATAGGAAGTGATAAAGTCAAATTATCCCTGTTGCTGATGACTTAATAATCTATATAGTAGAACCATAGGAGCTCACCAAAGAAAAACCCTTCAGAACAGATAAATGAATTCAGTCAGGTTAGAGTATAAATAAAATCAACACACAAAAATAGAAAACTTGCTGGAAAGAAATTAAGAGTATAATACTGTTCACATTAGCTACAAAATGCCTAAAACCGAATTTGACCAAGAAAGTAGATGATCTCTACAATGACCACAACAAAGCACTGGGGAAAAAATGAAGACAGAAAATGGATATGCATCACATGTATTCTTCCCACAATATGGGAAAATTTAATATTTTTACAATATGCATATTATCAAAAGTAATTTATGAATTTGATGCATTATTCCATCAAAATGCCAATTAAATTCTTGACAAAAGTAGAAAAGTGATAATGATCATAAGTAGCAACCTCTCCTTAACTTTTCCATGAAATAGAAAGGGAAGGAATACTGCCCAACTCATTCTATGGAGCCAGTATTACACTCATCTCAAAACCAGACCAGGACACATCCAAAAAGGAGAACTATAGGCAAATCTCTTTAATGAATATCAATGCAAAAATCCTCAATAAAATAATGGCAAACCAAATCCAACACCGTATCAGAAACATCATTCACCATGACCAAGTTGTCTTCATCCCAGGGATGCAGGGATGGTTAAACATATGCAAATCTATAAATGTAATACAGCACATTAATTGAAGCAAAGAAACAAAACCACTTGATCATTTCAATAGATGCAGAAAATACCTTTGATAAATTCAACACTACTTCATGATGAAAGCTCTAAGAAAATTAGGAATACAAGGAATATACCTCAAGATCATAAAGGACAACTATGACAAAATTATTGCCAGCATCGTACTTACTAGAGAAAAACTGAAACTATTTCCCCTAAAATCAGGAACAAGACAAGGGTGCCCACTATCCCCACTCCTATTCAATATAGTTCTGGAATTCCTAGCCAGAGCAATTAGGCAAGAAGAATAAGTAAAAGGAATACAAATAGGTAAAGAAACTGTCACAATATCCCTATTTGTAGATGACATGATCCTATATCTCAAAGACCCAAAAAATTCTACCCAAAAACTCCTAGACACCATAAGCATCTTAAGCAAGGAGGCAGAATACAAAATCAAGTTATACCCACAATGAAAAAACTGAGGAAGAATGTATGGAAAAAATTCCATTTACAATAGCCTAAAAAAATTAAATACCTAGGAGTAAAGTTAACAAATGATGTGAATGACCTCTACAAAGAAAACTACAAACCACTGAAGAAAGAGATCAAGGAAGACCTCAGAAGGTGGAAAGATGTCCTGTGCTCATGGATTGATAGAAACAATGTAGTACAAATGGCTATACTACCAAAAGCAATCTACATGTTCAATGCAATTCCCATAAAAATTCCAATGACATTCATCAAAGAGATTGAAATATCTACCCTAAAGTTCATTTGGAAACACAAGAGACTGCGCATAGCCAAGGCAATACTCAGCAAAAGGAGCAATACTGAAGGTATCACAATACCCAACTTCAAACTATATTACAAAGCAATAGCAATAAAAACAGCATGGTACTGGCACAAAAACAGACATGAAGACCAGTGAAACAGAATAGAGGACTCAGATATGAATCCACACAGCTGTGCCCACCTTATTTTTGACAAAGGCATTAAAAACATGTGATGGAAAATAGACAGCCTCTTCAACAAATGTTGCTGGGAAAATTGGTTATCTGCCTACAGAAAACTGAAACTAGATCCATGTTTATTACCCTGTAATAGCATCAACTCAAAATGGATCAGTGACCTGAATTTCAGACCTGAAACTCTGAAGTTACTACAGGAAGGAGCAGGAAACATTCTGGAAGCAATAGGTATAGGCAAGGTCTTCCTCAATAGAACCCTAGCAGCTCAGCAACTAAGAGAAAGCATGGACAAATGGGACTACACAAAATTAAAAAGCTTCTGCACAACAAAAGAAATGGTCTGTAAACTGAAGGCACCACCCACAGAGTGGGAGAAAATATTTTCTAGCTATACATCAGACAAAGAATTTATGGCCAGAATATATAGGGAACTCAATAAACTAAATTCTCCCAAATCTAATGAACCAATAAAGAAATGGGCAAGTGAACTTAACAGAACTTTCTCAAAAGAAGAAATTCAAATGGCCAAAAAACACATGAAAAAATGCTCACCATCTCTAGCCATAAAGGAAATTCAAATCAAAACCACACTAAGATTTCACCTCACCCCTGTTAGAATAGTCATCATTAGAAACACCAAAAACATGTGTTGGCGAGGATGTGGGGAAAAAATCAACACTTGTACACTGCTAGTGAGAATGCAAACTAGTACAACCACTCTGGAAAAAATTTGGAGGCTTGTTAAAAATCTAAACATAGATCTGCCGTATTTTCCAGCACTATCACTCCTGAGGATATACTCGAAGGAATGCGACTCAGGAGGCACCTGCACACTCATGTTTATTGCAGTGCTATTCACAGTAGCCAAGTTATGGAAACAGCCAAGATGCCCCACTATAGATGAATGGATTCAGAAAATGTGGAACTCATACACAAAGGAGTTTTACTTGGCCATGAAGAAGAATGAGATATTATCATTCTCAAGTAAATGGATGGAACAGAAGAACATCATTCTGAGCAAGGTTAGCCAGGCTCAGAGGATGAAAAATCATATGTTCTCCCTCATCTGCAGACGTTAGATTTAGGGCATGAAGCAATGTTGTTGGACTTGAGTCACATACTAAGGGGAGAGCACATACAGGAGTTATGGGGATAGGTTGGAAACCCAAAACTTGAAAGTGTTTGATGTCCCCACTGCAGAGGAGCTAATACAGAAAAGTGATAGAGGTCAATATGGGAAGGTGATCAGGAACTAGTGATAAGGTTGGGTAGAGATGAATCAATTTAGGTTGTAATACACTTGTGCATGAAAGCAATGCTAGGAATCTCTCTGTACAGCTATCCTTGTCTCAACTAGCAAAAATGCTTTGTCTTTCTTATTATTGCTTATGTCTTCTCTTCAACAAAATTGGAGAAAAGGGCAGAACAGATTCTGCCTGGAAGCAGAGGTGGGGGGGTGTTGGGTTGGAGAAGGAGGGGGGCAGGAGGCAGGAGGGAGAAATGGCCCAAACAATGTATGCACATGTGAATAAATGAATAAAAAGTAGAAAAAAATATTCATTTGAGTACTGGTAAAGTAGATACTAGACTGATTGCCAAACACCCTGTGAGACAGAGATAGATTACCTAGAATTTGGTATATACTTATATTGCCATATCTTTGCAATTAATTTTTACTCCATTTATGGTAAACAACATAATTATTTAGTATTTGTGCACATGTTGAAATAGTCACATAACCAAGCTAATCAAAGTTTACTTCATTTTGTTTTGTGATATTCTCAATTATTTTGTTATATCTGTTCTATTTAGATTTTTAGCTTTTATATTCAATTAGCTGTAATTTTAACACAACCATTTCAGTATTTTGACTTTTTACTTGATCTTTTAGATTTATAGTATATATACATCCGTATTTTTTCTGAGAAGAGTTTTAATCAGTTACATTGCATTTAAAACACACCTTCATTTTCTGGTACAATCAATTTATATATCTTAAATTTTTTAATTGGACAAAATATTTGTGAGTATTTATAACTACAGTATGATAGCTTGATACAATGTGAACATGTATCTCAACAACTAGAAGTTCTTCTACATAACTCTATTTTGGTACTCCTAATGGAATCTTCATCTCTCTCCTTTTCCCCCTACCCTTCCTGGCCTCCTGAGACCACTCTTCTGCTCTATATGTCTCCATAATCAACAACAACATGCAGTGTTTGTCTCTCTGTGAAAGAATTATTTCACTGCTTGTAATGCTCTTCAGTTCCATCTAAGTTGTAGCGATGGCAATATTTTATTCTTTTTATTGGTAGATAGTATCTATTATGTTTTTATCCATTCATATATCCATGGATACCTGGGTTACATATCTTGGCTATTGTGAATATTACTACAACAAACATGGATATGCTAGCATTTCTTTGATATGCTAATTCAATTTTCTTGAGGTATATGCACAGTACTGTGATACCTGAATCATATGAGAATTCAATTTTGAGTTTTGTGAGCTCTGTAGTTTTTTTTCTATAAAAGATGTTCTTTTTTTTTTGATCATTTATTCACATGTGCACACATTGTTTGGGTAATTTCTCCACCGTGTCCCCCTACCTCCCCGTTCTCCTCCTCCCCCCCCCTCAGTTTCTGCCAGGTCCTGTACTGCCCTATCACTGATTTTGTTGAAGAAAAGACATATGCATAATAAGAAAGACAACGCATTTTTGCTAGTTGAGTTAAGGATAGCTATAGAAAGATTCCTACTATTGCTTTCATGTGTCCATGTGTTATGACCCATGTTGATTCAACTCTTACTGATCTTTATATTGGTTCCTGATCTCCTGCTCATGATAACCTGCCATTTTAAGATTTCTGTATTAATTCCTCTGGAGTGGGGACATCAAACGCTTTCATGTTTTGGGTTTTCTACCTATTCCTCTATCTCCTGCTCTCCTCTTGTCATGTGAGCCAAGTCCAACCACATTGCTGCATTTGTCTTAGATCTAAAGGCTGCATATGAGGGAGAACATACGATTTCTGGTCTTCTGAGCTTGGCTGACCTCTCTGAGAATGATGTTCTCCAGTTCCATCCATTTACCTACAAATGATAAGATTTCATTCTTCTTCATGGCCAGTAAAATTCCATTGTGTACAAGTACCACATTTTCTTTATCCAATTATCAATAGTGGGGCATCTTGGTTGTTTCCATAATTTGGTTATTGTGAATAGTGCTGCAATAAACATGGGTGTGCAGGTGCTTCTGCAGTAACCTGTGTTGCATTCCTTTAGGTATATCCCCAGGAGTGGGATTGCTGCATCATATGGCAAGTCTATGTTTAGATTTATAAGAAGTCTTCAAATTTTTTTCCAGAGTGGTTGTACCAGCTTGCATTTCCACCAGCAGTGGATAAGGATTCCTTTTTTCCCACATCCTCATCAACACTTGATGTTGGTGGTGTTTTGGCCATTTGAATTTCTTTTTTTGAGAAAGTTCTGTTTAGTTCAGTTGCCCAATTCTTAATTGGTTCATTGATTTTAGAAGAGTTTAGTTTCTTAAGTTCCCTGTATATTCTGGTTATCAGTCTCTTGTCTGATATATAGCTGGCAAATATTTTCTCCCAATCTGTGGGTGGTCTTTTCAGTTTAGAGACCATTTCTTTTGTTGTGCTGAAGCTTTTTAGTTTTATGAAGTCCCATTTGTCTATGTTATCTGTTAGTTGCTGGGCTGCTGGTGTTCTATTGAGGAAGTCTTTGCTTATATCTATTTGTTCCAGAGTGTTTCCTGCTCCTTCTTGTAGTAACTTCAGAGTTTCAGGTCTGATATTTAGGTCCTTGATCCATTTTGAGTTGATAGTAGTATAGGGTAGTAGACAGGGATCTAGTTTCAATTTCTTGCAGACGGGTGACCACTTTTCCCAGCGACATTTGTTTAAGAGGCTGTCTTTTCCCCATCGTATATTTTTGGCACCTTGTCAAAAATGATGTGAGTATAGTTGTGTGGATTCATATCTGGGTCCTCTTGTGCGTGTCTGTTTTTGTGCCAGTACCATGCTATTTTTATTGCTATTGCTTTGTAATATAGTTTGAAGTCAGGTATTGTGATACCTCCAGCATTGCTCTTTTTGCTGAGTATTGCCTTGGCTATTCGCAGTCTCTTGTGTTTCCAAATAAACTTTAGGGTAGATTTTTCAATCTCTGTGATGAAGGTCATTGGGATTTTGATAGGAATTGCATTAAACATGTAGATTACTTTCGGTAGTATAGCCATTTTTACTATGTTGATTCTACCAATCCATGAGCATGGGTGATCTTTCCATCTTCTGTAGTCTTCCTCAATCTCTTTCTTCAGGAGTTTGTAATTCTCCTTGTAGAGATGATCAAGTGGTTTTTGTCTTTGCTTCTATTGATGCGCTGTATTACATTTATAGGTTTGCATATGTTGAACCACCCCTGCATCCCTGGGACAAAGACATCTTGGTCATGGTGAATGATCTTTCTGATGTGTTGTTGGATTTGGTTTTCCATTATTTTATTGATGATTTTTGCATCAATATTCATTAAGGAAATTGGCCTATAGTTCTACTTATTGGATGTGTCTTTGTCTGGTTCAGCTTTGGGTGGTTTTAAGTTTCTAGAAATCTCTTCATTACCTTGAAGATTTTCAAATTTATTAGAGTATAGGCTCTCAAAGTAGTCTCTGATGATTTCCTGGATTTCCATGGTGTTTGTTGTTATCTCTCCTTTTGAATTTCTGATTTTATAGATTTAGATTTTTTCTCTCCTCATTTTCATCAGGTTTGCCAGGGGTCAGTCAATCTTATTTATTTTTTCAAAGAACCAGGTTTTTGTTTCATTGATTCTTTGTATGGGTTTTTTGTTTCTATTTCAATGATTTCAGCCGTTATCTTAATTCCTTATCTTAATTATTTCTTTCCTTCTACTTATTTTGGGATTTGTTTGTTCTTGCTTTTCTAGGAGTTTCAGCTATAATGTTAGGTCATTTATTTGAGATCTTTGTTTTCTTTTGATATGTGCACTCATGGTTATAAACTTTCCTCTTAAGACTGCCTTTGCTGTATCCCACAGGTTCCGGTAGGTCATGTTCTCATTTTCATTAACTTCCAGGAATCTTTTAATTTCCTCTTTTATTTCATCAGTGACCCATTCATCATTGAGTAATATGTTGTTCACCTTTCAATTGTTTGCATGTTTTTTACTGTTGTTTTTGTTGTTGATTTCTAGTTTGAATACATTGTGGTCAGACAGAATGCATGGGATTATTTTTTTTCTTATATTTGCTGAGGCTTGCTTTGTGCCCTAACATATGATCAGTTTTGGAGAAGGTTCCATGGCCTGCTGAGAAGAATGTATTTTGTGAAGAAGATGGATGAAATATTTTGTAGACATCAGCTAGGTCCATTTGATCTATGGTGTAATTTAGTTCTAGGATTTCTTTATTGATTTTTTGTTTGGATAACCTATCTATTGGTGATAGGGGGGTATTAAGGTCTCTCACTACCACTGTGTTGCTGTCTGTATATGCTTTTAGACCCTTCAGAGTATATTTGATGAAATTGGATGCATTGGCATTAGGTGCATATAGGTTGCTAATTGTTATTTCTCTTTGTGGATTTACCCTTTCACTAGTATGGAGTGTCCTTCTTTATCTCAATTGATCAATGTAGGTTTAAAGTCTACTTTGTCTGAGATAAGTATTGCTATCCCTGCCTATTTTCAGAGACCATTGACTTGGTAAATCTTCTTCTAGCCTTTCACTCTCAGCCAGTGCTTATTTCTGTCAACGAGGTGTGTCTCCTGTAGGCAGCAGATTGTTGGATCTTCCTCTTTAATCCAGTTTGCCAATCAGTGTCTTTTGATGGGGGAAGTAAGTCCATTAACTTTCAGTGTTAGTATTGATAGGTTTGTGGTGATTCCTGTTATTTAGTTGTCTTTGTTTATTAAGAGTTTGACTGTGTGTAGCTGAATCAGTGTTACTCTTTACTTTCTTGTCTTTTCTTCTCCTTTGGCTTGGTATTGCCTGCCCTTTCATGGTCTTGTTTCCTTTCATTTTCTGTGTGCAGAATTCCTTGGAGAATCTTTTGTAGTGGTGGCTTGGTGGTCATATATTGTTTTAGTTTCTGCTTATCATGGAAGACTTTTTTCACTCCATTTATTTTGAATGATACTTTTGCTGAGTAGAGTATCCTAGGGTTGAATTTATTTTCATTCAGTGCTTAGAAGACATCACTCCATGCTCTTCTTGCTTTTATATTTCTGTTGAGAAGTTTGTGGTGATTTTGGTGGGTTTACCTTTGTATGTTATTTGTTTTTTCTCTCTTACAGTCTTTCAATAGTCTTTCTCTAGTCTCTGTGCTTGTTGTTTTAATGATAATATGTCATGGGGTAGTTCTATTTAAGTCAGGTCTATTTTGTGCTCTGGAGACTTCCTATACCTGAATGGGCATAGTTTTCTATAGATTTGGGATGGTTTTTGTTAGTATTTTGTTGAATATATTACACATTCCTTTTGCTTACACATCTTCTCCTTCTTCAATGTCCATGATCCTCAGGTTTGGTCTTTTGATGGAGTCAGTAAGTTCTTGCATTTTCTTTTCACAGGTCTTGAGTTGTTTAATACTTCATTTTTTCCTTTAATTGCCCTTTCATTTTCAAGTCTGAGATTCTGTCTTCTGTTTGTTCTATTCTGCTGGAATGGTCTTTCATTTTGTTTTGTATTTCTGTTTCATTCTTTTTTCTGAGGTCTTCCATATCATGGGTTAATTCTTCCTTAATATTGTCAATTTTTTACCTTAAATCATTTATATATTTGTTTATGGTGGTTTCAGTTTCAGTTTGGCATTTATTTAGGGCTTTTATGATTTCATTTATTTGTTTTTCTGTTTTCTCATATTCTTTATTTTTGTCCTCTTGGAATTTCTTGAGTGCCTCCTGTATGTTTTGGTTGACCATGTCTAGTAACATCTCTATGAGATTCTCTTTGATTACTTGTAGGACTTTTTCTTTCAGCATGTTCTTGTGGGCTTCATTGGGTTCCTTGGTTTAGTTTATCTTTGTTTTGTTAGAGTCTGGGTCTGAGTAGCCATTTTCTTCATTTTGCTCTAAATCCTGTAGTACTTTATTTTTTTTTGGGGGGGAAAATGGTTTCCTTCCCTTTTCCTTCTTCCCATATTTCCAGTAGGTAATGTTTCTATCACTGAACTATGTGTAATTTAGTATTAGCTGGATGACAATATTAATACTAACAAAACTAACAATGAAGGATAAAAAAGAGAGAGATGGAAAGATAAAAGGAATAGAGAAGAAAAGTTAAAAAAATAGTAGAGATGATGCATGATGAAACAGTAAACCAGGCAACAAATCCCTTAAAGAAGGGAGAAAAAAAAAAAAGAAAAAAAATCACCAGCTCTGCAACAGTAGAATTTCAGTCTTAGTTGTTCTGGTGCTAGTTCTTTAGCATCCAGACCTGTTTGTGTTTGTCTCTTAGGTAGGTTTGGAGACTTTCTGTGCCAAGTGGACAGTGGGTGGGGTCCCACAGGCCTACAGGTGGAGGACTTTAGTTGAGGTGAAGTAGCAGGCCTTTGAAGCATGGGTTTGGCCTGCCTGAAGGGCACAGGCTTGCGGAGTGGAGATTCTGCATGTCTGTGGATCCCCAGCTTGACAGGCTTGGGAGTCGCAGTACAGAAGAATGGAGATCATGCTTGTGTGGATCCCCAGTTTGGCAGACCTTAGGGGCACAGGCTTGCAGAGTGAATACTGTGCAGGGCTGTGCAGGCTTTGGGGGCATGGCCCAACAGTACGGAGATTGTACATGTTTGTACCTCTGGCATGGCAAACCTTGGGGCTGTGGCCTGGCAGAGCAGAGATTTTGAAGGGCTCTACAGGCTTTGGGGGCCTGGCTGCCAAAGCAGAGATTGTGCAGGGCTACGGGGTGCAGCCCAGTGAAACAGAGCTCCTGCAAGGATGTGCTGGCCTTGGGGTGGTGGCCCAGCCGAACGGAGATCATGCATGTTTGTACCTCTGGCAAGGCAGGTCTTAGAGGCATGTCCCAGCAGAGAATGTTCAGGGCTGTGCAGACCTGAGTGGGGCGTGGCCTGGCGGAAATCACAAATGTCTGTGGATCCCCAGCCTTAAGGGCTTGTCCCATGGAACTCCTGCAGTTCTGAGGGGTGTGAGTTTGGGGTAGCACAACCTGGTGGGGCAAAAGACCAGGGCCGGTGAATTGGAGATCCCACAGTGGTGTGTGGAGCAGCTGCTCCATGGGCCTATGGGGTGAGGTTTAGCATGCAGCACCTGCTATCCTTTTAGTATATGGTGGTGTGGAGAGGCCTCCCACAAGCTAGGGGTTAAGAGTTCTGATGTTTCAGCTCTCCATGATGTTTTACCTCAATCAAGCATGTCTCCAGCTTCTTATCAAAGTCCCTGGATCACAAAGGTCAGAAGGTCTGTGACTGTGTTCCAGTCACCGTCTTGGATCTCACTCTTTCAATAATTCACATTCTTGTCAACAGCAATTAAATTTCTTCTTTCCTAGTATCTTTGCCAGAATTTGTTATTTTCTCTATGAAGCTTGTAATCCATGACATGTCATGGATTTGATTTGTGTTTCTGTTGTAAATGTTGATATTCAGCATTTTTTGTGCACTTCTTGGCCACTTGTACATTTTATTTTGAGTAGTATCTATTTAGTTCATCTGCTTATTTTTAATTGAGATTTTTTGGCTGTTGAGTGTTTTGAGTTCCTAACAATTCTGGGTATTAATTCATTGTTAAAAAAAATTCAAATAGTTTTTTCTATTTTGAAGATTGTAACTTTAATTTCTTTGTCATATAGATACTTCATAGCTTTATTTAATTCCATTGTACTAGTTTTACTTTTATTCCTTGTGCTTTTGGAGTCTTACCCAGAAATTAAGTGCCTATTCCTATATCTTGACATGGTTTTTTTATATGTTCTCCTGGTAGTTTCATAGTTTCAGGTTTCACATTTTGTTCTTTAATCCATTTTAAGTTGACTTTTGTAAATAGTGAGAGACAGGGATCTAGTTTCATTTTTCTGTATATTCATAAGATAGTTTACCAAGAATCATTTATTGAAGATGCTCTTCTTTCTTCAATGCATGTTTTTGGTACCTTTTCCAAAGGTTTTCTCAATGATGCTGAGAATGTGTAGAATAATCTTTTGGTTCTCTGTTATATTCTTGGTCTATGTGTTGTTTTTTACTCTAGTAACATGTCATTTCGGAAACTATAGCTTTATACTGTGTTTTGTTCTATTCAGCTTCTTTCTTCATTTTACCTGTGTTCATTTAACCTTTGCTTTTTTGATGAGTATTTCTCTGGCTATTCTTTGTTGCTGCTTTTCTTTTCTTTATTCATTTATTCATATATGCATACATTGGGCTATTTCTCCCCCCACAACCTCAACCCCTTCATCTTCCCCCATCACCAACACTTCCAGTCAGAACCTGTTCTGCCCTCTTCTACAATTTTGTTGGAGAAGAAATAAGCAATAAAAAGAAAGACATAGCAATTTTGCTAGTTTGAGATAAGGATAGCTGTACAGAGATATTCCTAGCATTGCTTCCATGCACATGTGTATTACAACCCAAAGTGATTGATTTCTACCAGACGTCTTCACTACTTTCTTGTCACTTTCCCATATTGACCTCTGTCATTTTAAGGTTACTATATTAGCTCCTTTGCAGTGGAGACATCAAACACTTTCAGGTTTTGGGTTTCCTCCCTTTCGCTATTCCTCCTGCATATGTCCTCCCCTTAGCATGTGACCCATGTCTATAATGTTACTGCATTTGTTTTAGATGTAAAGTCTGCACATGAGGGAGAACATATGATTTTTGGTCTTCTGAGCCTGGCTAACATCTCTCAGGATGATGTACTCCAGTTCCATCCATTTACTTGAGAATGATAAGATTTCATTCTTCATGGCTGAGTAAAACTCCATTGTGTATAAGTACCACATTTTCTTAATCCATTCGTTGGTAGTGGGGCATCTTGGCTGTTTCCATAACTTGGCTACTGTGAATGGCACTGCAATAAACATGGGTATGTGGGTGCCTCTTGAGTTGCATTACTTTGGATATATCCCCAGGAGTGGGATTGCTGGAAAATATGGCAGATTTATGTTTCGATTTTTAAGAAGCCTCCATATTTTTTTTCCAGTGTGGTTGTACTAGCTTGTATCCCCACCAGGAGTGTACAAGGGTTCCTTTTCCCCCACATCCTCAGCAACACCTATTGTTGGCACTGTTTTTGATAATAGGTATTCTAACAGTGGTGAGGTGGAATTTTAGTGTGGTTTTGATTTGAATTTCCTTTATGGCTAGAGATAGTGAGCATTTTTTCATGTGTTTTTTGGCCATTTGAATTTCTTCTTTTGAGAAAGTTCTGTTTAGTTCAGTTGCCCATTTGTTTATTGGTTCATTGATTTTGGGGGAGTTTAGTTTTTTGAGTTCCCTGTATATTCTGGTTGTAAGTTCTTTTTCCAATGTATAGCTATGAAATATTTTCTCCCACTCTGTGGGTGGTCCCTTCAGTTTAGAGACCATTTCTTTGTTCTGCAGAATCTTTTTAATTTTGTGTAGTCCCATTTGTCCATGCTTTCTCTTAGTTGCTGAGCTACTGGGGTTCTATTAAGGAAGTCCTTGCCTATACCTATTGTTTCCAGAGTATTCCATGCTCTTTCCTGTAGTAACTTCAGAGTTTCAGATCTGTTATAAATTTTGAATTGCATTTTTTACTTATCAAATATTATAGAATAAAATGTCATTTTCCCCATTATTTGTTTTTGTTTGGTTAACCTGAAAATGCAGGTTGTATAATTTTAATTTTAAAGCATTTTCCCATGTAATTTTTATTTCTCTTCAGTAACTAATAGATTTTTAAATATTACCTTCATAATTGAAGACAAGCCACTGATTCCTTCACAGAGTGATGGGATCAATGTAGCCTGCACTTAGATGCTGATCTAAATAAATAGTAAATTCTTTTTGTTACTTATGTAGTTTTCGTTGGCATGAAAATCAAAGTTTGTGAACTGAGAGGGTTATCTTGTAGGCTTTATTTTTCATTTTATTCTATTAGAAAAGGTATCAAAGAGACCAAATAATAGAAGTTACAGAATTATTGCCTCTGTCTATTTGTGAGAATAGGTTGTTAATGTTGCTGAAATCCCATGCACTATAGGACCATGTTTGATAGGTCAGTTGTGACAAGAGAGAATTCCAGAGTGATGACAAAAAGGTAACAATGAAGAGATAATTTATGAAATGACTGAAAAGAAATTCATAATCTTGAGTAATCTTAAAAATTATTAGTAAGATACAAGACAGACAATTCAAGGAAATCAGGGAAAATTTTATGATCTAAAGGAGAAATATGACAAAGAGGTATACATCAAAAGAATCAAACACATCTTGAAGATGAAGAATTCAATAATTGAAATAAAAATAAAATTGAAAGATTCAACAACAGATATAATCAAAAAGAAGAAAGAAGGCAAGACTTTTGAATTAATCTAATTAGAGAAAACAAAGAGAATAATGAATAAAAAAGAGAGAATAAAGTACCTAGGACATAGGTACATCATTGCATGAACAGCACTTTTGCACTGGAAGAAAGAGATGGAGTGGGAGAAGTGATTGAGAAAGGGCCAGAAAGATAGTTTCATGAAATAATAGATGAAAACTACCCAAGATTTGGGAGAGATATGGATATCCAAATTTAGTACACTCAAACAATTCCATAAAATTCAACTGAAAAAGTTCCATCCACAGAACTTTGTAGTCAAACTATGAAAATTCAAAGACAAAATGAGAATTCTAAAAACACCAAAAGTGTCAAGTCACACATAAATAAATCTATATTAGCCTATCTGAGAATTTCTAAGCAGAAAATTATAGGCCACAAGAGAATGAGATGCTATATTTAAAGTGCTAAAAGAAATAAAAAAAATAAAAAATATTAAAATCCAACATAGCTGTCCTTTAGATGTTAAACAAAAAATCTCTCTCACATAAGCAATACCTGAGGAATTTCAATATAAACTTGGCATACACAAAAGCTTAATGGAGTGCTTCAAGTGTAAGCAAAGAATGGTAATTACTATTTTGAAAATATGAGAGTAATAAACTTGGCCTATAGAAAATCACCAAATCATGCAGATAAACAAAAAGAGGAAAAAAGACACATAGATTTTTAAAAAGTCAGAAAATTATTGACCAAATAGGAGACGTCAGCCTTTACCTATAAGTAATAAACCTATCTGGGTGCAGTGGTACAAGCCTATAATCCCAGATACACTGGAAGTGTAAATGTGAAGATTGTAGTTTGAGGCCAGCCCAGGCAAATAAAGTCAGCCAAGCTACTATCTCAACAAATAAGCCAGGTGTGTTTATTCATGCCTACAACCTCAGCTACATAGGAGGAGGAGGAAGGAGAATCAAAGTCTGAGTCTAAAACCAGGCAAAAACAAGAGATACTATGTGAAAAATTACTAAATCAGAAAAAAATGGGCTAAGGAGTGGCTTAAGTGGTGGATCACTTGCCTAGCAATCACAGGGTCTTGAGTTCAAATTTCACTATCACCAAATAATAAAAAAAACCTATAAACTCAAATTTAAATAGACCAAAATTAAAAATTAAAGAGAGATTGATGGGTAAAGGATCCTAATTGTATGCTGCCTGCAAGAGATTTAGTTCTCATACAAACACACTTCTATATGTGTGTAAAGGTACATATGGACAGAAATCAAAGGGATGAAAAAGACATTTCATGAAAATAGAAACCAAAAGTGAACAGGAACAGCTATGCATATATGAGATAAAATATACTTTAAGTAAGAGTGTGTATAATTTTATTATGATTGGAGCATTAATTCAGCAAAAGAATGTAACAATTTAAAATATCTGTGCACTGAACACCAGATCATCCAAATATGTTAAATAGATATTAAATATCTAAAAGGGAACATTGGCTAATAAAATAATAACAGCCCACTTTCAACAATGCACAGATAATCTAGACAGAATATTAATAAGCAAATACTGTTTATTTCTACCAAATCTTTTTTTATGGTACTGGGTTTTGAACTCAGAGACTCATGCTTGCTAGATAGGTGCTCTATCACTTGAGACACAATTCAAGTATGATATATTTGATATATTGTAAGAATCTTAGGAAATGCCACAATGTACCCCTATCCAGCACCACAATAAAAAAGGAAGTATTGTATTTACCTATACCACCAACATAACTAATGGAGAAAAAATCTTCTGTCCAATAGCTGTAGAATACATATTCTTTTCATTTGCAAAGAGAAAATGCGATAGGCTAAATCAGCCTACAAAACAAGTTCTTAATATTTTCAAGAAGCTAGAGATAATATCAAGAATTATTCTTTGGTGATCTGATCAACTTGAGACTCCTCTTTTTCCTTGAGAGCTTTCCTTCTTTTGCTCAATTAACTTAGCTACTTTTATGCTAAAAAGAAGATTCATTCCTGATATAAGGAGTATAAAAACTTAATAAATATATTGAAATTACCTGACATGCTCCTGAAACACAATTAGGTAAATGAATAAATTAAAAGGCAATTAAAAAATCTTTCATTGTAAATGAAAACATGACATACCAAAGCCTATCAAATACAGAAAAAACAGCCTTTACAATGAAACTTGGAGCAATAAAGCCTAACACAGAGAAGAAGTAACTCAAACCACCTTGCAGATCTCAAGGAACAAGAAGAAGTAAAATAAACTAAATCCAAAAGAGTAGAACAAAGAAAATATTAAACACAACAAAAACAAGTGAAAGAGTACATCATGAATGAAATTGAAATGACACAAAATAGGTCATCCTGTGTTCATGGGTAGAAATAATAAATATTGTTAAATTTTCATACTGGTCAAAGGGACCAACAGAATCAGTGCAATTGCCACCAAAATCTCAAACATATTCTTCAGATAAATAGAAAAAATAAACCTAAAATTTGTATGGGACCTTAAAAGAACGTGAAGAGCGATATACATCATCAGTAAAAATAGCAAAATAGAGGCCATATACTACCTGACTTCAAAATAGACTATTAATCTTTTTTTACTGCTATTTTTAAACTTTATTTATTTATTTTTAAATTTTTATTAAATAAATTTATTTTATTTGCTTAAAATAAATTTATTTTATTGTTTTTACATTTACTTTGTCAAAAATTAGGTGGGTATAACTGTGTGGATTCATATATAAGTTCCTCTATTCTGTTCCACTGGTTTTCATATCTGTTTTTGTGTCAGTAACATGCTGTTTTTACTGCTAAGGCTCTGTAATTCAGTTTGAAGTAGGGTATTGTGCTTTTCCTCCATCGTTGTTCTTGTTGCTTAGGAGTGGCTTAGCTATTTATGGTCTTTGGTCTTTCCAAATGAACTTTATGGTAGATTTTTCAATCTCTGGGTGAATGTCTTTGGGATTTTGATGGGAGTTGCCCTGAACATGTAGATGACTCTTGGCAGTGTAGCCATTTTTACTGTGTTGATTCTGCCAATCCATGTGCATTGGTGATCTTTCCAACTTCTATAGTCTTCTTTGATTTCTTTCTTTAATAGTTTGTAGTTCTTTTTGTAGAGGTCATTTACATCCTTTGTTAGGTTTATTCCTAGGTAATAGATTTTTTTGAGGCTACTGTAAATGGAATTGTTTTCCTATATTTTCTCAATCTGTTCATTGTTGTATATAAAGACTACTGACTTTTGTATGTTGATTTTGTATACTGCTACTTTGTAGAAGCTGTGTATGCCATCTAGGAGTATTTTGAGTCTTTAACGTATAAAATCATCATTTGCAAACAGGGATAGTTTGACTACTTCTTTACTTATTTGTATTCCTTTATTTCTTCTTCTTGCTTAATTGGTCTGCCTAGGAATTCCAGGATTATGTCAAATAGGAGTGTGGAGACTGGATGCTTTTTTCTCATCCTTGAATTTAGGGGGAATGGTTTCACTTTTTCTCCACTAAGTATGGTGTTGGCTACAGGTTTGTCATATATAGCCTATGAAATGTTGCAGTACATTGCTTTTATTTCTAGTTTCCTTAGAGCTTTTATAATGAAATGGTGTTGAATCTTATCAAAGGCTTTTTCTGTGTATATTGAGATGATCAAGTGGTTTTTCTCTTTGCTTATATTAATGTGCTGTATTACATTTAATGATTTGCATATGTTGAACCATCCTGCATTCCTTGAATGAAGCTGACTTGGTCATGGTGAATGATTTTTCTGATATTTTATTGTATTCAGTTTGCCATTATTTTATTGAGGATTTTTGCATCAATGTTCATTAAGTTATTTGGCCTTTATCCTTTATGGATATGTCCTGGTCTGGTTTTGGGATGAGTGTAATACTGGATTCATAGAATGAGTTGGGAAGTATTCCTTCCCTTTGTATTTCAAGGAAAAGTAGGAGTGTTGGTATTAGTTCCTCTTTAAGGCTCTGGTAGAATTCAGCAGAGAATCCATCAGGTCCTAGACTTTCCTTTCATGGGAGACTGTTTAGTACAATTTTAATTTCATTATGTGATATAGATCTGTTTAGTTGGTTAATATCTTCTTGGTTCATTGAATGGTCATAACTATGAAGAAATTTGTCCATTTCTTCAAGATTTCCAGTTTATTTCAATATAGGTCCTCAAAGTAGTCTCTGATGATTCCCTGGATATCCTTGGTATTTGTTGTTATTTCCACTCTTTTGTTTCTGATTTTATTAAGTTGGGTATTTTCCCTCCTCATTTTAGATTTGCCAGGGGCTTCTTGACCTGGTTATTTTTTCAGAGAACCACCTTTTTGTTTTGTTGATTCTTTCTATGGTTTTTTTTTGTCTCTATTTTATTAATTTCAGTCCTTATTTTTATTATTTCTCTCCTTCTGCTTGTTTTGGGTTTTGCTTGTTCTTGTTTTTTAGGGGTTTTAGATGTAGCATTAGGTTGTTTATTTCAGATCTTTTTCCTCCTTTTTAATATGTGTACTCATAGCTATAAGGTTTCCCATGGGACTGTCTTCACTGTGTCACATAGATTGTATTTTCATTTTCATTAAATTGCAGGAAATTTTTGGTGTCCTCTCTTATTTCTTCTCTGACCCACTGATTGTTCAATAATGCAGTATTCAGCCTCAACTTGTTTCTGTATTTTCTGCTGCTTCTTTTATTGTTGACTTCAAGTTTTATTGCAATGTGATCAAATAGAATGCAGGGGCCTATTTCAACTTTTTAAATATTTGTTGAGGATTGCTTTGTGCTCTAAGATATGGCTATTTTGCAAAAGTATTTGCTGAGAAGAGTGTATATTGTGCTGTTGGTGGATGAAATATTCTGCAGACATCATTTAGGTCCATTTGGTCAATGGTGTCATTTATTTCTAGGATTTCCTTGTTGAGTTTGTCTGCATGACCTGTCTATTGGTGATAGAAGGGTATAAAAGTGTACCACTATCACTGTGTTTGGTTCTATATGTGCTTTCAAGTCTTTTAGTGTATGTCTGATGAAGGTGGGTGCACTAACATTGGGTGCATATAGGTTCATAATTGAAATTTCCTTTTGATGTATTGTGCCTTTTATTAGGATGAAGTGACCTTCTTTGTCTTTTTTGACCAGTGAAAACTTGAAGTCTACTTTGTCTAATGTAAGTATTGCTACCCCTGCCTGTTTTCAGGGGTCTTTATCTTGGTAAATCTTTCAATCATTCACCCTAAGTCAGTGTTTATTTCTGTCAATAATGTGGGTCTTTTGTAAAGAACAGATTGTCAATTCTTCCTTTTTAATCCAGTTTGAAAAAATGTTGTCTTTTGATGGGGGAGTTGAGTCCATTGATGCTCAGTGTTAATATTGATAGGTATGTGGTAAATCATACCTTTTAGTTGTTTTTGTTGTTTAAGGATTTGAGTATCTGCACCTGAGTTAATGTTAATCACTGATTACTTGTCTTTTCTTGTTTGCCATTTAATACTTCCTGTCATTTGAAGGTCTTGTTTGCTTTCATTTTCTGTGGGTAAAATTCCTTGTAGAATCTTCTGTAGTGGTGGCTTAGTGGTCATATATCATTTTAGCTTTTGTTTATCATGGAAGCCTTTTATTCCTCCATCAATTTTGAATGATAGTTTTGCTGGGTAGAGTATCCTAGAGCTGAAATTATTCTCATTCTTTGCCCATTATATATCACCACATGCCCTTCTTGCTTTTCAGGTATCTGTTGTGAAATCTGTTGTTATTGTGATGGGTTTATGTTTATATATTATTCATTATTTCCCTCATACAGCCTTCAATATTCTTTGTTTTCTATGCTTGTGGTTTTAATTATAATATGCTGTGGGGAAGTTCTATTTTGGTCAAGTCTGTTTGGTGTTTTGGATGCTTTCTGTACCTGAATGGGCCAATCTTTCTCAAGACTTGGGAAATTTTCTGTTATTATTTTATTGAATGTATTATGTATCCCATTGGCAACTCTTGTCCTTCAATGCCCATGATTCTCAGGTTTGTTCTTTTGATGGAGTTGCTGAGTTCTTGCATATTCCTGTCACAGCTCTTGAGTTGTTTGACTAAGATTTCTTCTGCTTTTTTTTCTTTAATTTCTATTTTATCACCAAGCTCTGAGATTCTGTCTCCCACTTTTTCTGGTCTTCTGGTTGATCTTCCATAGTATTTTTTTTTTGATCAAAGGGACTTTTTAATTCTAAAATTTCTGTTTGATTCTTTTTTCTGAGGTTTTCCATATTTTTGTTCAATTCCTCTTTTATATATTGTGTTATCTAGTTTATTTCTAATATCTCATTTTTTATAGTGTTTTTTGTTTCACTTAGGTGTTTGTTAAAGTCCTGTCTGTGTTGTGGTTTCTGTGTCTTCTCAAGTTCTTTATGTGTAATGTCTTGAAATGGCTTGGGTGCATATTGTACTTTCTGGTTAACTGTGTCTAGTATCTTCTCCATGAGTTTCTCAGTGATTTCTTCCATGATTTCCTCTTTGAGAGTTTTGTGTGTGTGTCAGTGGGCTCATAAGTGACATTTATTATTGTATTGTACAAGTCACAAACTGGGTATCCACTTTTTTTCATTTCCAACTGGATTCTCCATTGAATTTTTTTATTGTGACTGATTTAGTTGTAAGCTAGGTTGATATGCCACTCCTGTCCTGGTTCTGAGGTGTAAATTAAATATATCAAATACACAGGTTCAATGCCAGACTGGTTGTTTACTTATTATATATTAAAATTCTTGGTGATAGTATCTATAATTAGTGGGAGTTGGGGGTAATGGTTATTTGGCTACAGATAGAAACTTCAGTAATTGGTAAAGATGGCACTAAAATGGAGGGGCAGAAAGAGGGAGTGAGGTGGGGAGATATATGGGAGCTGTTGCATTTGGTGGCTTTTGTGTGTGCTTGGGTGTATTTCTATTGTTGTAGTGGAGTGTGCTTATGTCAGGGATTGCAGGGGCTGGGTGTGTATATTGTTAGTACAATAGGTTAGTCAGTAGGTGATGAGTGTGTAGGAGGGAGGGCTAGTGTAGTAACAGTTTGAGGAAGGATAGGAGGGAGAGGAGAGGACATGGAAAGATAGTGGATGAGAAGGGGAAGAAAGAGTAGTTGAGAGGGATGACAATGGGTTTTTGTACAAGAAAAGGAGGGAAAGTGAAGGGGGTAAGAATAGGTATAAGAAAATATTGAAGGTAAAGTTAATAATACAGAAAATAAAAACAGGTACAGCAGCAACAAAAAGTTCACTCTCCTAAGCAAACTTCTTTGGGTGTCCAGTCTTGGAATTGGCCTTTGATATTTTGGACTTTATGCTGAATTATACTGCCCCTTTTGTTGGACAACTTGGTGTGGAGATGGCTGGAAACTTTTTCCCCCTGCTTTCCTTGGTCTTATGGGCCATCCACTGCAAGCAGGAGCCCTGAAGTTGTCCTACTGAATGACTGGCTTGTGAGAATTATTTAGTTCCTTTCTGTCCACAGGCCAGGTTACAATTAGGACCGGACATAACTCATTGCCACTTTGTGCAAGGTGGTTAGTGCTTTTGCTCTTTTCAACAGATGGCAGCTGCAATTCTAGCCAGTCAATTTCTCCCATGGCAAGATCCCATGATACTAGCTCAGAAATCCACCACAGTACATCCTTGGGAAGGAGGTTTTTGCCCCATCTCCACTCTCAGCCTTTGTTACTTTCATGCCATAGTTCACTAAGAGTTCCTCTCCTTGCCCAACTCCTCTTTTCTGGGGCAGGTTCAGCATCCCCTCCTCCACTATTGGCATTAAATTACAATTTGATGGGAATGGAAAGATGGTGACTAGGATACAGAAGCAGAAAGCCTAAGCCCCATGACTCTAAAAACCTCCTTGAGATATTAGAGCCTCACTTGGGTAATTCTTACTGCTTCTAGCCAAAATAATAATTGCCATCATATTAGGAGCAAAAAACCATTCAAACACTGACCCACAAGTCATCCTTTAATTGGACTTAACAGCTGTGACCTGCAGCATAGCCAGTAAGGCAGGTCTGGCCCAGGTCCGGCCCTAGGAAATCTTCCTCCCCATTGTGGTTTCTCTCTCCCTTTTTCTCCCTTCTCTTCTTCTTCCATCAAGCCCAATACAGAGCAGCAATCAGAATCAAACTCTGAGACATCCTGATCCCCTGGCCTCTGCAAAGCCTCCCCACACCACACTGCACTGAGAAAACTTGTTGCCATTTCTCCTTGCCTCTGGCTTCAAACCTGCCTATACATCAATTGACAGAATACACAGGTGAGCACCATGCATCATGCGGGACTCCCTATCTACCCCTGGGTAACATATACCAGTGTGGCCCCTGGGCAGTCTGATCCACCCCAACAAAACTGAAAAAAAAAACAGCTAATTGTAATCAAACACGTACAGTGGAGGCGGTGGGTGGAACACTGAACCTGCTCCAGGAAAGAGGGCAGGTCAAGGAACTAAACTGTCAGCACTGAACTCTCAGTGAGCCAATATAGGAAAGGTAGTGAACGATGAGAGTGGGGGCTGGGGACAAGCCAGTTCTCAAAGCAGGGAAGGTAGTGGATTGCAGAGCTGGTTTCCTGAGCCAGAGGGTAGAATTAAAAACTGAACTGCCACCTTACTGGGATAGGAGCTGACTAACCAGCTGCAGCTGAAGAATAACACAGCTGCCGACTGGGGAAAACAATAGCTTTGACCACCCTGCATGATCTGGCAAACTTACCTCAACTCACAAATTCAATTAAACTGGTAGACAGAAGAATAAAACACTACTCATAACCCAATCACCTGGTGAGACTACATAAAGCTTCTATTTATATGCCAATACCAAGACCAGATGTTGGAGGAATAATTCTAGAACTTAAACTAAGACTGAAATTCTGTTGTTCCTGAACCTGGTGTTTTTTTAATCGTGTTTTTTGTTTGTTTGTTTTTATCATTGGAGGGTTTTTTTTCTCTCTGTACTATCAACTTCACCTTCACTATCTTCTCATCCCTATTCTCACTCCCTTCACTCTGCCACCTTCTCTTGTGCTACAATCCATTGCTGTCCTTCCCAACTACTCTTTCTGCCCTTTCTCATCAATTCTGTCCCCTGGCTTTCACCTCCTTCTCCCACCCTACCACAATCTTTCACCAGACTTCCCCTCCCACCTATACAGTCTTCATCTGGTGATTAACCTACTGTACCAAACTTACAGCACCCTTACTCCTGCAATCCCTGACACAAGCACCTACACTACAACAACAGAAAGTTATCCAAACACACATAAGGGTTGCAAAACCCTGCAGCTCCCATAATTCTTCCCCCATTCACCAACCCCACTTCCTGCCTCCCCGTTTAGAGCCACCCTAACCAATTTTCCAAATTTCTATAGATAGCCCAACAAGCATTACCCCTACAACTCCCAATGTTTATAGATAACACCACCAAGGGATCTTCTATACAATATATAAACAACTGGTTGGACATTGAACCTGTGAATTAGTTATTGATAAATTATACCTCCAGGCCAGGGACAGAAACAGCACACCAACCTAGCTTACAACCAAGACAGTCACAACACAAAAATTAAATCAAGGGAAAGAACAGGCAATTAAAACAACCTATTAGCCTATCAAGAACATAGTTGCACAGTACCAAGGGGAGCGATGGGAAAAAGAAAGGATGGAAATGACTGTCCTCAAAAAAAAAAATCAGGATTCAGAGGGAAATGAAGAAAATTGATACCCAGTTCCTGTCCCCCCCAAAACAATGATAAATGACAAAAAGGAATCCAGTGATGCCCACAAAGTACCCTCAAAGAAGAAATCTTGTAAGAAGTCACTGAGAATTTCATGGACAAGATACTAGACATGGTTAACCAAAATGTACAAATGCACTGAAAAAATTTCAGGACACCAAAAATAAGAACAAGGGAAGAAACAGAAACAAATAAATGAACTCAGAGATGTCCTAAATAAACAATAAAATGAAACAAAGGACACAATAAAAAGAGAGATAAATGAATTAAAGATGAAAATAAAAAAATACAAATAAGGAGGTGACCAATGTTCTGGAAAACCTGAGAAAAAAGAATCAAACAGAAACACAAAACACAGTTGAATGCCAATCTAGCAGACTAGAACAAGTGGAGGACAGAATCTCTGGACTCAAAGATAACACAGAAATTAAAGAAAAATCTGAGGAAATCTTAGTCAAACAACTCTGTAAAAAAGCTGTAAGAAGTCAGACTCCATCAAAAGAACAAACCTGACAATCATGGTTATTGAAGAGGGAGATGAGGTCCAAGCAAAAGGGATTCATAATATATTCAATAAAATAATAAAAGAAAAATTCCCAAATCTAAAGAAAGTTTTGCCCATTCAGGTATAGGAAGCCTCCAGAACACCAAACAGACTTGACCAAAATAGAATCTCCCCATGGCATGTTATAATTAAAACAACAAGCACAGAGAATAAAGAATACTGAAGGCTATAAGAGAGAAAACACAGATAACACATAAAGGCAAACCATCAAAATCACAGTAGACTTCTCAACGGAAACTGTAAAAGAGGAAGTGTATGGAGTGAGGTATTTCAGGCATTGAATGAAAATAACTTCAACCCTAGGATACTCCACACAGCAAAGCTATCATTCAAAATAAGTGGAGCGATAAAAGTCTTCCATGATAAGCAGAAACTAAAACAATATATGACCACCAAACCACAAATACAAAAGATTCTCCAAGGAATTCTCCACACAAAAGATGAAAATAAACAAAACCATGAGAGGATGAGAAGTATCAACCACAGGAAAAAGAGAAGACAAAGAGCCTGTAAGGGAGGCAGTAGGGGAGGAGAAACTGGAGGAGGGGGGCGGGGGGAGAAATTACCCAAACAATGTATGCACATGTGAATAAATGAATAATAAAAAAAAGAAAAGACAAGGAACCAAGAGTAGCATTGATACAGCTACACACAATCAAACCCTTAAACAACAAAAAATAACTAAATGGCAGGAATCACTATATACCTACCAATATTAACAATGAGTATCAACAGACTCAACTCACCCATCAAAAGGCACCATTTGACAAACTGTATTAAAAAGGAAGATCCAACAATCTGTTGTTTACAGGAGACAAATCTCATTGACAGAAACAAGCACAGGCTTCAGGTGAAAGGCTGGAAGAAGATTTACCAAGACAATAGCCCCTGAAAACAGGCAGAAGTAGCAACACTTATCTCAGACAAAGTAGACTACAAAATTACATCTATCAAATGAGATAAAGAAGGACACTCATACTAATAAAAGGGGAAATGCACCAACAGGAAATAATTATCAACCCATATGCACCCAATGTTAGTCACCCAATTTCATCAAACACACTCTAAAGGACTTAAAAGCACATATAGATACCAGCAGAGTAGTAGTGGGAGACTTTAATACTCCCCTATCACCAATAGATAGGTCATGAAAACAAAACATCAATAATGAAATTCTAGAACTGAATCACATCATAGATCAAAAGGACCTAACTGCTGTCTACAGAATGTTGCATCTAACATCTGCACAATTTACATGTTTCTTAGCAGCCCATGGAATTTTCTCCAAAATTGATCATATCTTAAGGAACAAAGCAAGCCTCAGCAAATGTAAGAATAGAAGTAATCCCCTGCATTCTATTTGATCACAATGCATTAAAACTAGAACTCAAAAACAAAAAAAAAATCAGAAAATATGCAAACAATTGAAAGCTGAATAACACATTGCTCAATGACTAGTAGGTCATAGATAAAATAAAACAGGAAAATAAAACAGGAAACTGGAAGTTAATGAAAATGAAAATATGGCCAACCAGAACTTATAGGACATAGCAAATGCAGTCCCAAGAGGAAAGTTTATGGCCATGAATGCATATATTAAAAGGACAGAAAGATCTCACATAAGTAACCTAATACTATATCTCAAACTCCTAAAAATAAAGCAAGAATAAGCAAAACAAGCAGGAGAGAAATAATAAAAATCAGGGCTGAAATTAATGAAATAGAGACCCCAAAACCATACAAAGAATCAACAAAATAAAAAGCTGGTTCTTTGAAGAAATAAACAAGATTGACAAACCCCTGGCAAATCTGACTAAAATGAGGAGGGAAAAGATCCAAATCAGTAAAACCAGAAATGAAAAAGGGGAGATAAGAACAAACACCAAGGAAATCCAGGGAATCATCAGAGACTACTTTGAGAACCTATATTCCAATACATTGGAAAATGTTGAAGAAATGGACAAATTTTTAGATACTTATGGTCAAAAATCTGAACAAAGAGGATATTAACCACCTAAACCCATCTATAACATGACAAGAAATTGAAGCAGCAATAGTCTCCCAAAAAAGAAAAGTTCAGGACCTGATGGAGTCTCCTGAATTCTAGCAGACCTTTAAAGAAGAACAAACACCAATTCTCTTTAAACTTTTCCATGAAATAGAACAGGAAGGAACACTGCCTAACTCTTTTTATGAACAAAGTATTACACTTGTCCCCATACTGGACAAAGACACATCCAAAAAGAGAACTATAGGCCAATCTCCCAATGAACATTAGTGCAAAAATACTCAATAAAATAGTGGTAAACTCAGTCCAACAACATATCAGAAAGATCATTCACCATGACCAAGTCAGCTTCATCCCAGGGATGCACAGGTGGTTCAACATATGCAAATCTATAAATGTAATACAACACATTAATAGAAGCAAAGACAAAATCACTTGATCATCTCAATAGACACAGAAAAAGCCTTCAATAAGATTCAACACCACTTCACGATAAAAGCTTTAAGAAAACTAGAAATAGAAGGAATGTACCTTAACATTATAAAGGCTATATATAACAAACCTATAGCCAACATCATACTTAATGGAGTAAAACTGAAACATTTCCCCTAAAATCAAGAATGAGATAAGGGTGCCCAGTCTTCCCAGTCCTATTCAACATAGTCCTGGAATTCCTAGCCAAAGAAATAAGAGAAGAAGAAGTAATTAGAGGAATACAAACAGGTAAACAAATTGTCAAAGTTTTCCCATTTATAGATGACATTATCCTGTACTTCAAAGACCCAAAAAAACTCTACCCCCAAACTACTAAACATTACAAACAGCTTCAGCAATGTAGCAGGATACAAAATCAACTAATAAAAATCAGTAGACTTTCTCCACACAAATAATGAACAAGTTGAGAAAGACTATGGGAAAACAATTCCATTTACAATATCCTGAAAAAAATTCACATATTTAGGAGTAAATTTAACAAAAGATACGAATGATCTCTATAAAGACAACTAAAAACCTCTGAAGAAAGAGACTGAGGAAGACTATATATGGTGGAGAGATCTCCTGTGCTCTTCGATTGGTAGAATCCACATAGTAAAATTGACCATACTAAAGCAATCTACATGTTCAATGAAATTCCCATCAAAAGCCCAATGACATTCATCACAGTGATTGAAAAATCATTCCTAAAATTCATTTGGAAACACAAGAGACCACAAATAGCAAGGCAATACTCAGCAGAAAGAGCAATGCTGGAGGTATCACAGTACCTGACTTCAAACTGTAGTACAGAGCCTTTGCATTAAAAGCAGAATGAAATTGGCCCCAAAACAGATATGAATCCCAGTGGAACACAATAGAGGAACGAGATATGAATCCACACAGCTACACCCAACTTATTTTTGACAAGGTGCCAAAAAACATACAATGGAGAACAGACAGCCTCTTCAACAAATGTTGCTGGGAAAAGTGGTTATCTGCATGCAGAAAACTGAAACTAGATCCATTTTTATCACCCTGTGCTAGTATCAACTCAAAGTAGATTAAGGTTCTTTATATCTGACCCGAATCCATGCAGTTATTATACAAAAGAACAAGGAATACCCTGGAAGCAATAGGTATGGGCAAAGACTTTCTCAGTAGAACTTCAACAGTCCAGCAACTAAGAGAAAGGATAGACAAATGGGACTAACATGAAATTAAAAAGATTATGCACAACAAAAGAAATGGTCTCTAAATTGGAGACCACCCATAACATAAGAGCAAATATTCACTGATACACCTTAGACAAAGAACTGATAACCAGACTATACAGGGAGATAAAAAAGTAAACTCCCCACAAGTCAATGAACCAAAAAAGAAGTAGGCAACTGAACTAAACAGAGCATTTTCATAGTAAGAAATCCAAATGGCCAAAAAATCATGAAAAAATGCCCATCATCCATAGCCATAAAGGAAATCCAAATCAAAACCACATTAAGGCTCTACCTTGCTCCTGTAAGAATAGCTGTTAACAAAAACACCACCAACAACAAACGTTGGCGAAGATGTGGGGAAAGAGTATCCCTTATACACTTCTGTGGGAATGTAAGCTAGTACAACCACTTTGGAAAACAATATGGAGGCTTGTTTAAAAAACTAAAAATAGATCTGCCATATGATCCAGCAATACCACTTCTAAGGATATACCCAAAGGAATGCGGCTCAAGCTATTCCAAATGCACCTGCACACCCATGTTTATTGTAGCACTGTTCAAGCTATGGAAACAGACAAGATGCCCCACTACCAATGAATAGATTAAGAAAATGTGGTATTTATACACAGTGGAAATTTACTTAGGCAGAAAAGAATGAAGTTTTGTCATGTGCAAGTTCATGTTCATGTGTCATGTTCATGTGTCATGTTCATGTGTCATGTTCATCTTAAGTGAAGTTAGCCAGAAGGCCAAAAATTGTATGTTTTCCCTCATATGCAGATTATAGACCTAAAACAAATGCAGTAATATTATTGTACATGGGTCACAAACAAAGGGGAAAATGTGTACAGGAGGAACAGGGCAAAGGATGGAAACCTAAAACTTGAAAGTGGTTAATGTGCCCACTGTAGATAAGCTAATAAAGTAATCTTAAATGACAGAGGGTACTATGAGAAGATGACTGGGAAGGAGTGAAGAGGTCTGGTAGTGATGAGCCAATTTGGCTTGTAATACACATGTGCATAGAAGCAATGCTAGGAATCTCTCTGTATAGCTATCTTTATCTTAAACTAGCAAAAATGCTATGTCTTTCTTATTATCTCTTATATTTTCTCTTCAACAAAATTGGAGAAGAGGGCAGAACATGTTCTGTCTGGAAGTGAAGGAATTGTGGGGGGCAGGAGGCAAGGGGGAAAGGTTGTCCAGACAATATACACACATGTAAATAAATGTATAAACAATTAAAAAATAAAAAAGGGAGAAACGGCCAGGGGGCTTTTTCCCAGGATAGAAACGCCATGTTGGCTATGCTGTGCTGGGATTTTTCTGACTGTGTCATGCAATTAAAGGCTGTTTTAAGTGTCAATCCTTGAATTTTAGTGCACCTAATATGTTGGCCATTATTTTTTTGGCTAGAAGCAATCAGAATTACCCAAGTGTTACTCCCATGTCTCAAAGTGGTTCCAGGAGTCATGGAGCTCAGGAACTCAGTTCTTGGATCCTCCTAAAAATCCTTAATTATCCACAGAGCATGGTTCTGGCATAAAACTGAAACACAATTATAAAAAAATGGAAATCCCAGAGATGATGCATTTACAGCTACCCAATTTTCAACAATGTAGCCAAGAAAAAACATTGGCCAAAACACAGGGCCTTCAATGAAATGGTGATAAAAAAATTGGACTCCCCTAGGCAGAAGAAGTGAAATAGACACTTATGTTTCATCATATTAAACAAAATTACTCTAAATGTGTTAAAGTCTTTCATGTAAGACCTGAATATGGGAAATTATTATAAGAAAACATAAAAAGTTTTGTGACATTGTCCTTTGCTGTTAGTTTTTTGTTTGAATCTCAAAAGCTAAGATAACAAAAACAAAAATAAACAAATGAGATTACATCAAATGAAAAAGCTTCTGCCCAGCAATGGAACAATCAAGAAAGTGAAGAGACAACCAATAAAATGTGAGAAAGTATTTGCAAACTACTTATCTCCCAAGGCTTTAATAGTAGCACTATATAAGTCACTCCAATCCCAAGAGTCCAAATATAATTCTTTAACTAAAAACAAGCAAAAGACCTGATAATACTGCTCCCATAAGAAGACATATGAGTGGACAACAGGTACATGGAAAATTGCTCAATAGTATAAATTAGGAAAATGCAAAGTAAAACCACAATGTGCTAGAATGTCAGTTGTGAAAACAGTGAAATATTACAAGGGTTGCTGAATTTGGAGAAAGCAGTACCTTTTTGCTTATTTTTTATTATTGTTTTGCTGTGGGTACATTATGACATTTACAAAAATTCTTACAATATATCATAGTTGAATTCACCTCTTAATCATACTCCTTCTTCTCTCATTCCTGTAATAGTTTCAATAAGTCAAAAGCAGAGCATTTTGTACTCTGTTGATGGCAATGCAAGTTAATTCGGTTTTTATGGAAAAGAGCATGATATTCCTCAGAAAATAAAAAAAGGAATTGACATTTGATCTATTAACCCATCTATAAACAAAGAAATTGACATTATTGTGCTGAAGAGCTAGCTGCACTCTCATGTTCATTAAAGCATTTATCACTTTAGCTAAGATGTAGAAACAACCTAAGTGTCCCTCAGTGGATTAATGAATAAAGAAAATGGGATGTACCTATACAAAGAAAACCAATAAGCCTTAAACATGAAGGAAACCCCATCATTTACAACAGCATGGACAAACCTAGAGACAGGCACAAAAAGACCAGGATAATCTCACTATGGCTGGGCTTTTAAAATGTCAAACATTTAGAGCTAGAGAAGAGAATGGTGGTTACTAGAGTCTGGATAGGAGGGTAAATGAATAGATGTTAATCAATGAGTACAAAATAAGAGAGAAGGGATAAGCTTTAGATGTTTTGCACAGATGATGTTTATAAGAAATGATAATGCT